>NW_011349507.1:0-6137 GCF_000735185.1 Notothenia coriiceps | reverse complement strand
GAAAAGGGAGGGAGGAGAACAGGAGCCAAAGTAGAGAAAATATGAAGGAGAGGTGGAACAAAGTGAAGAAGGACAAAAGAAAGAGAGGACAGGAAGGAGGTAGGAGAATGAATATGAGATACTAGGAAATAAAAAAAAGTAAGGATAGGAAGACTTTTTATTTAGGTAAGAAAAATAGATAAAGGGTGGAAAGTGATTACTGCAGCAGCCGGGGTTCAAATCCCAGTTTTCTGTCTATCTGCTGTAAGTTCTAAATAAAGCCCCCTACAACGAGTATGTGTTTGTGACAGCAGGTTTTTTTTAAATATATTGCGATTTAGCTTATGTAAAACAATCGCTTAACAAATAGAAATCTTATCTGAGCACTAAGGGATTAGAATCTGAAAGGAACAAGTAAACTGGCCATTGATGTGTCCAGGGGACAGAACTACATTTTGTCCACAACAATGCTGCATTATGGGCAAGAAATGTCTTTTGAAATCAGCACGGGACTTGGCGATTTGGAATAAATAACTAATTGCGTCATTTGACAGACAATGCAATTGCGATAGGATTAGGGAATGAACATTTTGAAAAGTTCTTCTAATTATCATTGAAAAAAATATATAAAAATTGTTATTATGTGTTTTTTTAAGAGGATCTGTACCAAACAAGGATTTCATATTAAGTTGGTGGAATACCATTTGCAGTTTTTACCATGTACAGGCACGAAGACACTAATACAAGTCATGTATTTGGATTTGAGGAGCAAGAATTAGGGGGAAGGAGAAAAGAACAGGCGGCAGACAGGAAGAAAGTACCATTAGGAGATCTAATTGCTTTAAGTGCTGCTTAGAAGAAATTCCAACGATCAGTGAGAAGCTCAGCTCGCCTCAACAGGGGACACTCTGTGTGTGTGTGTGTGTGTGTGTGTGTGTGTGTGTGTGTGTGTGTGTGTGTGTGTGTGTGTGTGTGTGTGTGTGTGTGTGTGTGTGCGCGATTCTGCCTGTCTGCATGTGCATGACAGTGCCTCTGTGGAGCTATCAGGTGTAATTGTCTGTTCGCGCTTCTAGAATAAAGAGTGTGTAGAAGTGTGTGTGTGTGTTTGAGAGCAGAGAGCAAAGCCCCCTCGTTTAGAAGCCGCGCTAGGGAGGAGAGTCATCGATAAATATTGACCGTCGGGCTTGTTCATACCAAACTACCATCGCATCGGATCAAGCAGACAGACACACACACACACACACACACACACACACACACACACACACACACACACACACACACACACACACACACACACACACACACACACACACACACACACACACACACACACACACACACACACACACACACACACACACGTCCATTTCTCTTTCTCTCCTGCACACACACTTGATATATGGCACTTCAGAGCCGACTAAATACAGCTCCATCAAACTAGCACTTATACTCTGAAAGCCCAACCCCACTGGACATTGATTTGTTATTCTTAACACTCGAGCTGAGTGAGAGGCGACACTCTCGCTACATCTGTGAGGACTTCAGCACAATGGCACAGGTATATCCAAGTTTAAACCTAGAAACAACTCACTTTTAAAGAGCTGACCATGAGGCGTAAGCCCTGAAATAGAAAGAAAAGTGCGACCTACCTTTGGCGTCTAGCGTTGTTTTTTACTCAGTAGGGCTTAGAAAGGATACAAGTTCTGGTAGAGTGGAATCAGTGATTTGAGAGCTCGACTGGCGTTGATGGCTGTGGCCCGGACCATTGTGGGCAAGATGTTCATGTCCACTACGGCACCGTCAAACAGTGGACCGAAGAATGGCACCTAGAGACACAGTCGTGAAATAGTTATTAAGGCAGGAACAATAGATCAGCTGGGTTTGGCCATCCGAGTGCGGGCAGATAATCGCACACTCGCACATACTCTTCTTGACACAGAGCACCAGTGGGAAATCTTGCACAAACTATACGATTAAATACAACGTTTAGCTAGGTAGCTACCATACATTCTCTCCAAATCCGAACGTTAGCTTTCATCAAAAGCGATGGGATTTCCCCATTGGTTATATTAACACTCATTTCTGAAGCTTTGAAGCAATCAGCAGAACTTAAAAGTCAACGTAAGGATTTTAGAAACCTACATCGCGGTCGCATGCCTGTGCATCACCAACGCTAAGCTAAAGGCGGACTTATGCGGCGATTATTTAGTCACTTGTTAGCAACCGCCATTTTTGTGACACATAGAAGCTTCAGACAGGGTGCTCACTGACATATTTGATTTCGTAGGAAGAAAACGAGTTACTCTCTTGAGCTTGTGTTAACCCCAGACCTTATTTCAGGTTTCTAACCATAAACGCATCAAAAAACAGGTTTGAAATAAGGCTAACATGAAGTTTTTAGAATTAAACTAATTTCTGTGTTTTAGGACTCATTATTAGACCACTCTGTTGGCTAGGCCTAAAACAGGTCTTAGCTATCCTTTTGATGGCCTCATTTTGGCCTGTCTCTGTGCTCAGAAACTGACATCCATTGAAAAGTTTGATCTCATTTGGACCAATGCGACTGCAGATTAACTCCATGCCAGATATGTTGTGTTCCACTAATGGAAGGCCCGATACGAGATGAATAAATCCTCGTTTTTGTTATCTTTGGCGTCATCTTACTGTAACGGAGTCTGGAGGGACAATTAAGTGAGATTGAAGTCTTCTCTGTTTGGAAGAGACTCACCTGAAGGAGATCTGCACTCTTCTGAGTGAGCTTTTCCAGTTAATTATGAATCTACTGCCAATAAAAGTCTCCTGAAGAACTGCAATTCTAGATATTTTCATGAATAATCTTTAAGAGCCACTAGGTTTTAGTCAACCAATCTTGACAAGTCAAATGTAATTCCAGTAATTGCTAGTGGAATCTAGCAAAGAGAATAATGTGAAGCCTTTTTATTGAATTCATTCTCAGACCAGGTCTCTTAGCCATGCACTCTGACCGAATGCATTGCTTTCAGGACGACCACACAAAGAATATCTTATCTAACTGCTTTTTTTGATAATTCAATAGTTTTTTGTAGAATGAATGAAACAGAATGAGGTTATGTTATTAGTGCTGTGGTATCTATGTCATACAGAAAAAGCAGCATTTGATTGTGTTAGGTCTTGTATGAAATAGAATTATGCTATCAGTGCTGTGGTATTAATGTCTGTGTTTTACAATGATACATTAACCAGAGCAGCAAAATGCAGGGGAACACTCTCTTTAGGATTGTTTCGTCAAGCTGGATGCATCTTTAATGTCTGCTACAGAACATTCAAGTATGGAGCAAAACACTGTGCAACTCAATTATTATTTCATTATTCCTTGGCAAAGCTATGGTCCCCTAATAAAAAGACAAGGCTTGTCTTTTCTTATCATTTACTAAAGTTGTATTTTGATTACTTGTTATTCGTAAAAAATAAATAGTTCCCAGGGCAGAAGTGTGACAGCCACAAATACTGCAACACTAATCTGTCTCACCTCCTCCTCTGTGTTGAACTCTGTAGTAGCTCAGTAAGCAAAGTTCCCACAGTAAACACAGAGCGCTAACTCGGACACAACCCCAATGTACCAACTCTGAGCTGAGAACAATTACCAAACTGCTTACTGACTGAAACTCTATATGATATCCATGTTAATCTGCAGTTGAAATGATGTTATTGAGTTTTCATTTCTAATTTATATAATTATTGTTTAATTTGGATGACTGATTGGTCTCTCTTCATTTTTTGTTCTGTTTAGAAAACATAGTGGCCGTAATAAAACTGGCTTATGAGCAGAAATAATTGGGGTTCAGAATGACTAACACACGCTTTAGCAGGTATAATGTTTGCAATGTTCATTATCTTGGTTTACAGAGTCAGCATGCTCTTCAAAACGCAAAAACCTAAAGTTCTGCATAAATGTTCTGCACATTGAAAAAAGAAAGAGATCTCATCTTTTTTTGTCACCAAAAATGATGAGGTGATTGTTTGTTTGGTAAATTTGTCTCGTCTTATATATTTTTTATTTTATTTTTTATTTGAACCGGGACAATGCACATTAATGAACATTTTAAACAAAATAATGCTTTGAAATGTAAATTAGCCAGATTTTAGCTTTGAGCTAATTTCCATCCGTAGTCCCGTCACATACAACATTTATATACATGGCAAACAGAAATACATGATATGCAGAAAGAGCATGAGCAGCATACAATATCAATATTGCGTGTTGATACAGTCACGGTAAGTGACATATTTAGTACATTTTTCGAAATTAGTACCGATTAGGCCTTAACACAAAGTACTGCCACCCGATAAGGATGTAATTTGTCTTGTGGGCAATTGATTATAAACCAAAGTATTGAAAACATAAAAATGTTTTGCAATTCATCCTGAAAGCGAGAGTAATGGGTGTACAACATTTTGTGAATATCCATACAATAGTTGTTGACATATTTCCCTAAAGACCATAAATGTGATGGTGGCATGAGATGAGGACTCAGTGGGGATCATACTCTGGGGATCATGAATGATTGGAGCAAGTTTCATAAAAAGCCATCGAATAGATGCAGGAGTGCCATCAATAGAGCTGCGCCACTGTGCGATGGCATTACAGTGATTGGCCAATGAGTCACAATTACTGCAACAGTCGACGAGGGGTCGTTTTCCCTGATTAGCCCAGAGGGGGACGGCATTATCATCCTGGGTTTTAATCACACATTTAAATGTCCTGCAGGAACTTTGTCCCAATGTTAAAGTATTCAGCGAACACTGACAAAACTAAACGCATTCTTACCTCAGGTTTTTTCAGTATGTGGATGGAGTACATGTGGTTCTTCATGGGGTAGATGATGATTAGCACGTCTCCGAACTCGGTGGGGATGATCCCTCGCCGGTAGTCTCTAGAATGTTCCGACCAAACGATGTGGACCTCGTCATTACCCAGGTGTCTTAGCTGCAGGGAGACAAGAAGAAATACACCTGAATCAAAACTGGAATAAACATCTGTTGCAGTTTAAACAACACAAACTCAGTCAAAAACAACCACACACACTCAGGGTCCGGTACAACGAGCCTGATATTCATCATAAACCCAAGGGTTTTTATCTTGTGTGTGTACGGGCTGTAAAGGTGGCCCTGGGGGTGATGGAGTGAAGATGGAGAGTGGACACGGAGACCTAGTGAAGCCCCGGAAAGATGGAGTATGGGCTGGAAGACAGATGGGATCAAATCTGGTGCTGTGCGATTCTGAGTGTGTTTCACAATTGCTCAGTGGGCTACAGTAAGGGCCGCTGACAGCTCTGTCATTAACCTTGATGCCTGGCAACACACACACACACACACACACACACACACACACACACACACACACACACACACACACACACACACACACACACACACACACACCTCTCTAATTGTCTGCGTTGTCTCACACCTTCAGATGTCTGTTGCTGTTGGCTTCGGTCAAGAGACAAAAACATTTTCTTTTTTGATGAAAATTGCAATCAGTTGTGTGTTTTTTTACTCTTAAAGGTTTTTTGTATTCAATCAATCAATCAATGTTTATTTATATAGCCCAATATCACAAATGTTACATTTGTCTCAGTGGACTTCACAGTTTGTACAGAATATCAGTATGACAATACGACACCCTCTGTCCTTAGACCCTCACATCGTACAAGGAAAAACTTCCAGAGAAAACCCACAGTTTAAAGGGAAAAATGGGAGAAACCTCAGGGAGAGCAACAGAGGAGGGATCCCTCTCCCAGGACGGACAGACGTGCAATAGATGCCGTGTGTAAATTGAAAAGATAATACATTTGCAACATAGGTAGACCAAATGTTTGGAAATGCATGTGTGTATAATAGGAAGATGAATCCACGAGGATATCCATCCAGGACTTATGATCCAGGAACACAGCCACGACTCAAGATCCAGGACTCGCGATCCATGAAACAGGACCGCAGGATCATCCATGACTCCGGATCCCGCCGTATATAGACACCAAAAAGAAAGACATTTGGGGAAGCTGGGTTAATCGGAACATGAGAGTACACAGGTATAGACAGAGAGAAGGAAGAAGTAAGATGTCCCCCGACAAACTAAGCCTATATCAGCAAAACTAGGGGCTGAATCTAAT
>NW_011349506.1:0-8058 GCF_000735185.1 Notothenia coriiceps | reverse complement strand
GCCTGCCCTACCTTACGTTACGGCTGCGCCGCGGCAAAAATAGGATTCATCCTAATTTTAGAGAAGCGCTGCGCCGAGCCGCTGCGCCGAGCCGCTTCTGGGACGCGTCTGAGCCGTAACGCAGCGCGTGTGGTGGAATAGCACCCATTGACTAGATTGGCCGCGATCCTCACGACCGCCACGGCGCAGCCGTAACGCGGCGCAGACGGACCCGGTGAAAACTGGGGGTTAGTCTCAGCCGCCATAGTAAAGGTTCGGCACAGTGTGCACTCCAGTTATTGCACAAGTATCGTAATGCTTTTTCAATAGAAAATCCTTTGAATTGGGCTTGATAATATATATAAGTTATGGCCTAGCAGCAAGAATAGAGCAGTATGTTTGGTTTCATGAAATGAATAAATGTTCTAAAACAGTAGAAACCATGTAGACAGGTTGTGTATTAGTCAGTAGTCAGTATTTAAGGTGTGAACGAACACACTCTGGCCCTGCGGATGGAAATGTGATTCCCAGACATTCCTTACACTACATGCTCTTTCCTCTCCGTCTCCCTCACTTTCCATTTGTAATATTTTAAAATAATCTTTCTTTATTTCCTTCTTTATTTGATCTTCTGTCCTCCCGGCTAATGTTGTTCCAGGTGTTCTACATGTACTCAATCAAAAAAAATAAAAAAATGCCTCTCATGAGACATTTCTTGCTGCATGTTATGTCTCCTTGCTGTCTTTATTGCTTGCACTGCTCACTCCAGCACACTCCTCTCCCCCTGATGTGTTTTCATGTCCTCACTCCCTCCTCCTCCCGTCTTTCAGGCTGTTCCTGAAAAGCCACAGTGGGACGGCAGGCAGACAGAGCAGCCTCGTGATCAACGGAGCAGACTTCAGCACCAAGGACATGGACAATGACAACTGCATGTGCAAGTGTGCTCTCATGCTCACTGGTGGTAAGTGCAGCGACGGTGCATCACAGTGGGAATAATCATACATTCATTTTTCTTTCAATAACACTTCTAAATGCTCAACTATGTTCACTAGCTGCTCATGTAATGACCATCTGCTATCAAAATCTATTTTGAAAGGGAGTCCTGATCAAAACAGCAGCCTAAAAAACATCACATAAATGAATAAACATCAGACTTAAAACAAAACAGCAAAAAAGTTCAAACAGCAGCAGATCCTGTCTCGTTTACTATGAGTTTTGCTTTGCCTTTTATTGCAGTGTGTTTAATGTCAAATGCAGTTTCCTTGTGAAATTAAGTTATTCATTTGCCTTACACTCTGTATTTCTAAAAATAAATAAAATACGGTAAATATAAGACACTAGGCTTATTTTAAAAACTATTTTAAGAGTAAAATCCGTGCCGTATGCTTTGCTGATAGTGGGTGAATGAGTGTGCAGTATGGGGGGTGCGTGTGGGTGAGGGACATTACAAAGATGTGTAAATCTATTCTATAAAACACGGTTTGTTTATAATTTGAAAAGGATTTTAAAGCACAACTATATTAAACCAAAAGCGTTAACACAAGTATCTCGTAACGTAGATCCGACCTCTTCATTCTGCTCTCCAAGTGCACCAGAATGCATTTCAAATGTACAAAATGTTCTTTGGAGCATGCCGCTCTGATGTGAGCAACATACCGTCACCTGATCCCTTACTTAAAGCAGCTCCAAATGATTATTTAATCATTTGCTGTCCTTTTCTCTTCTGAATAAGTTTAGCAAGCCTGAAGTTCTCCTGTTTCTTCCCCTATTAGCATTATACTCAGCAACTCTTTCTCACTCTCAGCTATTAAATTAGGGAGTACAATGTCATAGAAATCATGCATAAAGAACAAAATATGCCATAGTTGTCATAAAATGAATCTTTAAGCATGTGTATCTTTATGGCAGCAACAACTGCGTACAATAGCATGATGTTCTAAAAAGCAATTTTCTCTGATTTGCTTTTACGACCAGTTCCACCATGTTCACTACCCGGTCATTAGTGCAGGCCATTAGCCGCGTTCACACCGGAGTACTTTTCCCACTTTAGTTCCGATATAGTTCCGAAATGTCGCGTTCACACCAAAAAGAGCCGGAACTCAAATTAGTTCATGAGAACCTTTTTACCCCCTTTTCCATCCCTGCTAGAGAGCACTCTTTGTGAGAAAAGAGCTATATTTCTGATTGGCTGGGCGGATTGCAAACCACGCCCCGTAAAACTAAAAAAAAGTGTTGTGAAGCCACCATTTTATTAGCATTATTAGCATTAGCATTAAACCAGCGCCAAAACGCAGAGAGACTAACTTATGGCAACACAAAATAAAACATGGGAGCGGTGGAGATGAGGAGGTGTCGGCGTTCTGGAGATTTACTCGGAAGGCTTCAGTAGAAGCTGCTGGGAGTCCCAGCAGCTTCTACTGAAGCCAGTCCCCAACTCCGGGGACTTCCGGCCGGGGATTTTGGGCGGCAGTGTACACCGTGAAGTTGTTTGCGGCCTGCCAGTAAACCCAAAGCAGAAGAAGAAGAAGTGACGTCAGCAGCTTCATTTGCCTAATCCTCCCCCAGGGACTTATTCCGGTGTGAACGCGATCTGTACTTAGTTCATCAGAACTAAAGAGTTCTGATGAACTAAGTTCTCATGAACCTTTGTGGGAAAAGTACTGCGGTGTGAATGCGCCTATTGTGATCACAGCCTGCTTTTGACATGCTTGCAGCAGGCTAACATGGCCACTTCTACCTGTATCTGCACCTATTAGCCTATAATCTATATGCATCCCCACCCATGCACTGTGGTTGGCAAGCAGCACGATATAAAGATCCCTGGGCGCGGCACCAAGTGTCAGGGAGATTTAAAATGACTCTGCTTCCCCTGCTGTGTAAGGGGAGCCCGGTGACCCTCGCTGTCACCTCATAGCAGCTCCATTGCTGTGAGAGCCTTGACCTGGTACTAATCAAGCATTTTAAAGTGCAGATTTAAGATCAGGTTTACCTCTTAGGTCATTTTGAATGCACTGGGTTAAAGGGAACTGGCATCCGATCACTAATCAACACCCCTAATCCCGCTTGATTCATAGCCTGCCTATGGCCAGCCATAATGGAGAGGCATGACAGCATGTAGCCTGAGTGGAGGCCGAACCCAGCCCTGTGCTACAGTAAATAAAGCGTATCAGTTGATTTATTCCCTGCATTTAAATGATGTAAGTGTCTTTGAATATACAAGAGGAAAAATACTTCTGCTACATTTATGAGGACAACTGCAGCATGCCGTGTGAAGAGTACAGAGGAGGATATACTTTGGACCACACACACACACACACTGTAATGTATATATTTACACAGCACTAGAACACACAGTAGGAGTTCAGCCCTGACAGTAGTAGGTAGGGAGATCCCTGTCCCATGAGAACAAACTGAAATAGAGACTTCTTTTTTTTTTAAAGAAGACATCCCCACTGTTTTTACAAGTCTTTTAAAATCTCTGGTCTGGAAACAGAGAGGGTACCGATCATTAATCCCAAAGCTTTGCTGCTGTGCACACTGAATGTTTATGTGTGCAATGAAAGTCGTGTGGTCTGCAGTTTTTCAACAAGTGAGGGATGGCAAGTGGGAGACATTCACTGTTTTCTGCATTAGCATTCAACAGGGGGTCAAACAGTGTCTCAATAAAACGGAAGGTTGCACTTTGTGATGCTGTCAAACCCCGTACCGCCTATGTATCAACCACACAACACCAGATTTACTACTGCTACTGTCTACTATTTCTCTCTAACTTTCAACATTTTTGGTTTTCAAGTGGTTTGAACTAATTCTGTTGAGATTTAATTATATCTTACAAGCTTTTTGAACGTTTTCAGGGCTACTAAAGGGTGGTAGAAACACATTTTATGCACATAATCAACATATTAGCTACTAACAAGGTGTTTAACATATTGCATTTTTACACGTCCAGAACATTGTAATTTTAATCCAGTAGCTGTGTATTTATCACCACAACCGATAACGTTTTCACTCTGCATAATTATTTATTCCATTTCTAATTTAATAAAACATTTACACATTTAACCTTTACCCATTGTTGGTCCATCAACACATGTGTCTGACAGAGCTCCCCAGCTTGAGAAACTATACCTATAAAAAGCTAGTGCAACTCATTACTGCTTTCAGCATCCTGAAACTCTAAACAGCTGTAGAAATGTAAAGAGGTGTCCACCAGTTGCCATGCTATGTTGTGTACGTGTCTTATGCTGTAGCAGCGATCAATGTAAAATGTATAATGTGCGACCCCTGCTAGCAACAAGGGCAGAACGCTGCTCCTGATTACTGACAGGTCTTTTGAAAAGTCATGCTGTAGGCCACTGTGGTATTTAAATGTGAGAGGAGAGGCACTACGATGTGTCACTCTGTGACGGACGCGTGCCATGCCTCGCATATGTTCTATATCTGACTGAGGACCTGCTCCCTGTTCAGATATAAGATATCTAGGATGGAATGGATACATTTAGTACATCTGTCATCAGAAATATATAATATTAGTAATAGCATGGCAACACTTTATTCATAAAGTATATTCACTTGAATTCTTTAAACATATATATATATACTCAATTTCAAAAGGTGGCAGGTAAGATATGCCAACACAACACAACAAAACAATTAGGCTAAATATAAATGAGCTTTAAGCAAGGTAAGATAAAAGTGAGGATCAGTGAGTCTTTAGGAATCTAAAGAAGCTGCATGGTGGATATTTATGGGCAGGGTTTTTCCACAGATTCAGTCGATAATGAGAGAAGGTCGCCTCTCCATACTTGTCAAAGTGTTAACTGCTTCTATGGCCTTAGCGAGAGAGAAACAGTTGCCCACCTGCTACAACATTTAGAACTAGCAATATATTTCTTGAACTCCTTCTAAGACAAGAAGCCTATGTTCACCTTAAATTGTATAAAAGGCCTTTTTAAGTCCAAGCACGTCTACTCTCTCTTTTTAGTGCCAGATATCCTTTAGGGAAAGTATAAAATGTGTCACCCTGGGAGCAGAATAACAGTTCCCATGACATTCAGTACTTTGATGTCTGCTGTGCTGGAGCTCGTGCACAGGCACACTCTTTGCTTTAAATAGAACGAGGTACGGAGAGCGTTCAGCAACAGGTACTGGCATGCCACTGAACCATGTGGCAGTAACACATTGAGCAGATAGCAGTGAAATGGTGTCCCATGGCCCAGTGGGAGAGGCCATGGGAAACTTCCAACCTTTACCAAGGACACAACTTGTGATAAAGGTGAATTTATCAACACCTTGACAAAACAATACTTAATGAAATCCCTTGTCTGTTGCTAAAATGCTTTGTTTGTCCTTGTTCTTTCCCCCACTTCTCTCTACTCAGGTTGGTGGTTTGATGCCTGCGGCCCGTCCAACCTTAACGGCATGTACTTCACCCAAGGGCAACACATAGGGAAGTTGAACGGTATCAAGTGGCACTACTTCAAGGGCCCCAGCTACTCGCTACGAGCCACGGCCATGATGATCCGCCCCCTGGACTTCTCCTAGTCTTTTGAACTTTGACCTTCCAAACGGCTATGTCGAACATTGCAGGGACGCTTCCTATTTTATCCTCTAGTCTCATCTCATTTCGCTGGCTGTGGGAGTCATCCAATAAATCTTTTTTTATTCTACCTGGTCCATCCCCAGAGCAGTGGTGATGGCTGTGCTGCTGTTGCTTGCTCACCTTTGCCCTCAATGAACTGGAAGTCAGCCACGAGGAGGAAGTCATGCATGGTTCACCTGAACTGATCTCTGTTCCACACAGATTCACAAACTTGACAAAAATAGGTGGGTTATCTCACATTTAATGTGTGCACATTTTGAGCACAATGCATAGTGTCAAACTAAATATTTGTGCATTTTTCGTTTTGGACCTGCGGCTGTAATAATAATGAGGACTGGAACTCTTCTGAATGGAAAGCAGCGCTGACTCTTAAACTGCAGGGCAGAACTTATCTGGATGAGAGATATTGCTTTTTAAAAAATGTTGCTCACAGAGCCCATAAACGTTACCCTTGTATTATATATTGTGTTTTTTAGTATATTTGTTATCCCAACTTTAGACGGCATATAAAGGGAGATGAAATTGTATTTTGTACTGTACAGTGTATTCTGAATTTCTATCTTTATTGTGGAGGAAACACTTAGTGTTTAAGGTGACATTGAACTTCAAGTAATGACTTTTTAATAGTTACCAATGTCACAGTATTTGCTGGCAATTACACACGAGCTGTCTCGACACAGTGTGATGATTTGTAGAGTTCAATATGCTGGGGTTGTTATTGGACTGCGATCTATTTGCCTTTTTTATTGGCCGAGAAACTATGAATACCTGCCAACATTCAGATAATGAACGATCACCTTACTTCTGCTGAATATGAAAAACAAGGTCATTAATACAGATGCACATTATTAGTGATGTATAACAATTATAGCTGTGTAGATGGAGAGGGGAGAGAATGCATGAACAACATTTAATACACAGATATACAGAATACTCCCGAGTGTAATGATGAAGTATCGTGTCATTATTCCTCTATATTTACAACGATGTAAGTGCTTATATTAAGCTGGTGTCCCACATGTACAGAGTGCTAAAGATAGAGGTGGAAGTTCATATTAATCAATCTTATTTCTAACGTCATGAAACATTAACACTATAAAGACTGCTCCTAACCTCTCAGCTTAAGACAAAGAGCAGATCTTTAACACAAGTCACATCCAAGAAGTTTCTCACAGACATCCACATGACAGCCTCAGCCAGTTTCTGTTTCTCATCAAAGCAGCTTTGGAGAAAAACAAAAGCAGCTGTTATAGGATGTGAAGCATGAAATTAATGATTCCAACAAGTAGTTTGAACACATATTTCATAACTTCAGCTTCAGAGTCTACTGTGGTATATTTACTAAAGGTACATGTGGTGAGGGCGAGTGTATCTGGAACTTGTAAAGCCACAATTGACATGTTTATTACCATAACAATTGCATAATTTAATGTGTGTACGCAAAGCAGCTTTCCTGAGGAAGGCTATTCTTTTTTTCTGTTTATCTGCCAGTAGTACAATGGTGTTTTGAAGTTGAGCATAAAACATAGACACTATAATAACCCTGGAGAAATGTGCCTTTGATAACTCTGCTTTTACCTCATCGAATTCCAGATTTGCAGATTTATTTAAACATATTTTGTAACATGTGGAAAGTTTTGTGTTGCTAGATTAAATAAAAGAGACAATCTTTTCATAATGTGTTAAGGCTGCACTCTTTGTGCCAAATTAATGTAATGATAGAGGGGTTTAAAATTAGGGTTGCAAGCTTGCAATATTAAAGTTGAAATCTCCTGATACAAATGCTACATTGTATCCCATACAAAGAAAGTACATATCAATCACATAGATGGGTGTCCTTCTAGGGCTGGCCAACAGAGGGGGCAGAAGTACTCAGATTGTGTACTTAAAGTGGTCCTGTCATGCAAAAGGCATTTTTGTACGTCTTTTATACATGAATGTGTCCCCGGTGTTCCAGGGAACTCACCAAGTGTCAGAAAACACAACCCTCTCTATTTTCCTCCATACCCAAATCTCTAAAAACGGGGCTGCAACGGATCTGATACAGATTTGAAAATAGTCTTGACGTCAGGAACGAGGAGCTCCGCCTATATGGGCAACTCTCCACCAATCAGGAGGAGACAGCCACGGCCATTGCCGTTCGAAAGCGCTGGAGACGCTGTAGTACATATGCCAGGCCTGTAGGTGGCGCTGTAGTCTGCCACAAAAGCAGCGAAGAAGACTTCTCAGATTCAGCTCTTGCAAAAACAGGGCTAATAGAGAACCGCAGTGACGCGTCGTAAAACCCGGAAGTAAGTTAGTATTTTTAGCACTTCCGGTTCCTTCCTCAAAAAGCAATGCATTTTTTCCATAGGGTTTTGGAAAATAGCTCGAAATAAGGTCTGTGGTTGACACAAATTTAAGAGATAAATCACGTTTTGTTCTACGACATTAAATACATCAGCAGTGACCCCACTGGGGATTTTTGAAGAGTTTAC
>NW_011349503.1:4438-8745 GCF_000735185.1 Notothenia coriiceps | reverse complement strand
ACACACAAACAGACACCATACACACACACACACACACACACACACACACACACACACACACACACACACACACACACACACACACACACACACACACACACACACACACACACACACACACACACACACACCTAGTTCTGTTTTCCAATGCAGTGACTTGACTATGGAGAGATGCTAAGAGACTTCAATTGATGATCAGAGACTTGTTGTTTAGCTTCCTCCCCTCAGCTGCACTGCCCTCTAGTGGCAGAGAGGATAACCTGCAGCTACTGCAGAGCGTCACGCTGATTAGCAACGCTCTATACCTAAACACTGGGTCTCAGGATCCACCTGAGGGAGGGTCTCACCTGAGGGAGGGTCTCACCTGAGAGAGGGTCAGTTCAGACTCCTTCACCTGAGAGAGGGTCTCACCTGAGGGAGGGTCTTACCTGAGGGAGGGTCAGTTCAGACTCCTTCACCTGAGGGAGGGTCTCACCTGAGGGAGGGTCTTACCTGAGGGAGGGTCAGTTCAGACTCCTTCACCTGAGAGAGGGTCTCACCTGAGAGAGGGTCTCACCTGAGGGAGGGTCTCACATCAAGGAGGGTCTCACATGAGGGAGGGTCTCACCTGAGAGAGGGTCAGTTCATACTCCTTCACCTGAGAGAGGGTCTCACATGAGGGAGGGTCAGTTCAGACTCCTTCACCTGAGAGGGTCTCACCTGAGAGAGGGTCTCACCTGAGGGAGGGTCTCACATGAGGGAGGGTCTCACCTGAGAGAGGGTCTCACCTGAGGGAGGGTCTCACATCAGGGAGGGTCTCACCTGAGAGAGGGTCTCACCTGAGGAAGGGTCTCACATGGGGGAGGGTCTCACCTGAGAGAGGGTCAGTTCAGACTCCTTCACCTGAGAGAGGGTCTCACCTGAGAGAGGGTCAGTTCAGACTCCTTCACCTGAGAGAGGGTCTCACCTGAGAGAGGGTCAGTTCAGACGTCAACAGGAAGAGAAGCAGCAGATTGTCCTTTTCTACGCTGAGGAGCAGAGAGCACGCTCAGGAGACCCAAACCAGTACACAGAGACCCAAACCACTACAGAGAGACCCAAACCACTACAGAGAGACCCAAACCACTACAGAGACCCAAACCACTACAGAGAGACCCAAACCACTACAGAGACCCAAACCACTACAGAGAGACCCAAACCACTACAGAGACCCAAACCACTACAGAGAGACCCAAACCACTACAGAGAGACCCAAACCACTACAGAGACACACAACCACTACAGAGAGACCCAAACCACTACAGAGACACACAACCACTACAGAGAGACCCAAACCACTACAGAGACCCAAACCACTACAGAGAGACCCAAACCACTACAGAGACACCCAAACCACTACAGAGAGACCCAAACCACTACAGAGACACACAACCACTACAGAGAGACCCAAACCACTACAGAGAGACCCAAACCACTACAGAGACCCACAACCACTACAGAGAGACACACAACCACTACAGAGAGACACACAACCACTACAGAGAGACCCAAACCACTACAGAGAGACACACAACCACTACAGAGAGACCCAAACCACTACAGAGAGACACAAACTGAAATGAAGGAAATGCATTTTCATTCTTCCCATCAATATTTCACGACTTACTGCAACTAAAAAACTCATGTTTGCTAAAGTAAGGACGAGGAAATCTGTCAACAAACACCGATAACTGCTCAGATGCAACAGGCTCTGCGAGAGAGGATCTCCACGAGAGGACCTGCGCGAGGGGACCTCCATGAGGGGACCTCCGCGAGGGGACCTGCGTGACAGGACTCAGATCAGTGTAGTGTGACTGTCCCCACCATGGAGCCTCCTGAAGCTGAAGGCCTTTGTTAAAGTGTCTCCGGTTGTGGAGAGGTTCCACGTGCGTCCAGCCGCCCGAAACAAGCGCTCCCATGCAGGCCTCCAGCCGGAGGAGCGTCTGCAGAGCCAGGCCTGATGGCACAAAGAGCCTGATCCGCTTTGTGCAGAGCATGACGTCTTCCAGGACCCCTAAAGCTGCCGGGAATTTACATTTGGACCGTTCTACGTGGCTATTGAGACTCTGACTCTGGGAGTTTAACTCAAGGACACTTGAGCAAGAAAAATGGTGGAGGAGTGAAGCCTTTTGACAGCAGGATAATCTCTGCTCTTCAGCTGGATCTCAGACTAAGTTCCTCTGCATATTCAAATGGGTCATTTGCAGGAACACTGATTTTATTATGCCCCCCCCCCCCTTAATCAAACCCCTCCATGCTGGAGCTGCAGCAGAGTTCAATTATAATAATAATACTTTGCATTTTTATAGCACTTTTCCTGGTTCTCAAAGATGCTTTACATAAAATCAGAAACAGATCGAAGAAAACAGAGAAAGTAGTAATCCAAGTGAGAGTAAAGTGGGGGTTTGTTGATCAGAGTTTGAAAGCTGAGTGAATAAGTGAGTTTTGAGAGATTTATGGACGGCAAAAGCACAAGAAGTCACACTTAAATAATATAGAAGTTATATTTGATGCTGAAAACTACATTTTAGGGGAATTAAGCATAAAAACCAATTAAAATCAGTTTTTTTTACAGTCTAATAACAACTGCAATTAAGAATCCTCTCATGAATTGATAGCTAATTGATTCACACTTTAATTGACTTTTTAAATGTCCTGTTTTAGTGGAAATTCACATTTGTCTCTCTGACAGCAAAGCAGTGATGTCCAAGGACTTCAAGGACTGTCAGATACACGGAGATCCTTCAAGGACGACATAAAAGCACAAGAAGTCACGTTGAAATCAGTGTTTTAAGCAACGTGATGCGTTCAAGGACTGTCAGATACACGGAGATCCTTATATAATAATAATTATAATAATAATACTTTGGATTTTTATAGCGCTTTTCCTGGTGCTCAAAGACGCTTCACATAAAATCAGAAACAGAAACAGTACAAAGAAAACAAAGAATCCCCTCCAGAGATGCATGGGAAAAACTATGAGAATGAAGAAAGGTGATTGAAGATGAGAAATGATTGTATGTGTATAAATGTAAATGTATGTAGGAATAACTTGCATAATGATTTAAAGGACGATCATTGATCAAGTAAGGGGTTTGGAATCAATAAGCATTTGCTTCCTCCTGCTCCCGTTCGGACACATATGATTTATTATTATTAATATGAAGACTTTTTTTTTTTTTTTGTTGAATATACAAATATTACCATGAATGTGGATAAATACTGTATTTAACAATACGGTATTCTGTTTTTCACATGTTATTTTTTATTTGTTATTTTTTAATCTGTTCGAAATAAAGACTGAAAATAAAAATGAAATGAAAAAATGGTTGGCGTCTGCTGGAGATAGCCGGACCCCCCCATATCCATCGCTACATCTGGGACCCAGGAGATGGCGCCATAGCAGGAGACGACCTACCACGCGGGCAATGGACCACACTAACCCGTCTACGAACTGGGGTCGGTCGCTTCAAAACATGGATGAGGAAGTGGGGCCTGGCAGACAGTGCTGCATGCGAGTGTGGTGACCCTGAACAGACACATCCGAGGGTGGTCTATGCAAAGGGCGGGTGGTGAACCTGCCCTTTGCATAGACCACCCTCGGAGGCCAGCCTCTTCCACTTCGCCCCTGGGTGCGGGCATGGCTACACGACACCGAGTCGGACCTCTGACGTTACACGTAAGAAGAAGAAAGAATCCTAATCCAAAAGAGAGTAAAGTCATTGATCAGAGTTTGAAAGTGAATAAGTGAGTTTTAAAAACATCTGATTCTATATTTCAGCCAATGGTGGTTTCTGCAGGATTGTAAGTGTCTCTTTTGTGCACGTGTGTTGGGAAACTAGTGAATGTCCCTTCTGTATCAGAGCAGCGTGATAACAGAGGCCCTACGTAGCTGTGTACGTAGCCGGATGTCTGACTACATGGATGACGCTCATGAGACACTGTGTTGAAGCTATGTTCCTCAGATTGGCATGATGACACAGCCCCTAGAGAGAGAGACATATGACTGTCATGCTTATTGCTAACGCAGGCCTTAGCTGATCTGAACTAATGTCAGAAGACTGCTTTATAATAATAATAATAATAACTTGAATTTATATAGCGCCTTTCATAACCTCAAGGTCCTCCATCTTGTTGACTGTAACTCCCTCTCTTGGATATCAGCATATCAAGGACTCTGAACTATGTGTCCCTCGCAGCCCTGTGTGTGAGGACTACTTCCATTCTTGCAAAGACAATAAAGACATGCATCCTGGTATGTTTCTAACATACATGGATATATGAATATA
>NW_011349503.1:0-4013 GCF_000735185.1 Notothenia coriiceps | reverse complement strand
GAGAGTGTGTGTGTGTGTGTGTGTGTGTGTGTGTGTGTGTGTGTGTGTGTGTGTGTGTGTGTGTGTGTGTGTGTGTGTGTGTGTGTGTGTGTGTGTGTGTGTGTGGGTCTCTCTGTCTGTGTGTGTGTGTGTGTGTGTGTGGAGTGTGTGTGTGTGTGTGTGTGTGTGTGTGTGTGTGTGTGTGTGTGTGTGTGTGTGTGTGTGTGTGTTTGAGAGAGTGTATGTCTGTGTGTGAGAGAGAGAGAGAGAGAGAGAGAGTGTGTGTGTGTGTGTGTGTGTGTGTGTGTGTGTGTGTGTGTGTGTGTGTGTGTGGCTGTCTCTGTGTGTCTGTTGAGGTGTGTGTTTGTAGACGAAGGAATCTGCAGATAAGGGTGTGTGTGTGTGTGTGTGTGTGTGTGTGTGTGTGTGTGTGTGTGTGTGTGTGTGTGTGTGTGTGTTACTTTGGACTTTTATTAAGCTCTTCATCAAGATCTCCTCTTCCTCCCCCTATTCTTCTTATTTAATTCCTAAACTAATTCTCTTGTTCTTTTAATTGTACCTATATATATGCACTGTCTAAATTAATAGTCTTTATTATATATATTTTCAAGCATTTCTTCTATTAAAAAGTGTATTATGAATAAAGTTTATTATACTTAATATACTATGTTTTTGCTCTATCGTCGAATAGAACTACAGTCAGCGGTGTGATGCATTCTGGGAAATGTAGTAAGCACCCTAAAACCCATCAAACTGCACTAAAGATGACAGTTGAAGGTGAATAAAGCACATTATGAGGTGCTGCTTGTTGCTCAGAGGCACTGCGGCACTATGGGTGTCTGCTGCAGACTTTAAGCCTGAAATAATAATAATTAAATGATAATTAAATGATAAAGTGTCTCCTCAGTGGCTCTGGGGAAGTCTTCAGGATCGGGTGGCGAGATTTGAGAGCAGATTCCTCACGCAACACTTTTAAAAGATATTATTATTATATCATTTCCACATGTCAGAGGAAGCAGAGATAGCGTCGCTCCTCTTTAACAGTTATCATTTAAGTTTTATTATCATTTCATTAGAGCCGGAGATATTATATTATTTATTACGTCACTGCTATACACACCACACACACACACACGACGCACCACACACCACACGCACACACCACACGCACACCACACACACACACTACACACACACACATACGAACGCACGCACACACATTTACTGCCAGGAATAACAATAATGTGCGTCAGTCTGCTTTAAAACTCTAATATAATCAGACAAGAACCCCTGAATGTACGTCTATCTATTGATGTTATGTAATGTTAAACTTTATGTATTTAAGAATTTATTTATGTCTTTTTTTTTGTATTTGTATTTTTAAAGCACATTGTAGTGGAAAATACAATAGAACTTTATATTTTTTATTATTATTTCTTCTTATTATACTTAAAACATTTTTTTGACGTTTTTAAATAAGAAACTATTCTTGTAAATATTAATACATTTGTATTTATTTTTTTATTATTTCTTAAAAACATTACATACTAATTTAAAAATAAAATAAAAGTGATTAATTAAAGATCGCCTGTATTATAAATGAGAAGTCGCTAAGGTGCAGTACCCTCTCCTGGCCACGAGGTGTCAGTGTTTCCCTTCAAATGAACGCCACTGTGACCCAAACCAACAAAACGCAGATTTAAACGGTTAAATAATGCTCAAAAATAAATCAAATTAACCTTTAAATACACTGCAGCGGGTACATGTGCTGTTTATCTATCTATCTATCTTGTTTTATATAAAGTCACTTTTAGTTCCCTGCTTTCATGCTTTATGGTCATTTTATTGTGTTTTATTGCATAATGTAAGCGCTTTGAGCACCAGGAAAAGCTCTATATAAATCCATCTGTTATTATTATTAAGCTGCCTTGCATTAATTAAATGTCAACACTTATGCCTACATATATATGAGAAAATACAGTAGCATTATTTTTTTTGCATTTTATGGTCCCTAAATCCCTATTTCTTAAAATCATTATTGTATTTTCATATTCTTTAACTTCTTATATATACAAATATATTTTTAATTATATCATTTTAACCTTGTTTTTTATTGTATTTGACTTCAATACATATAAATATATAAAATGTTATATCTGTATTAACTTATTTATTGTTGTTTAATGAATGGCTAAGTACGCAACACATCGGAGAAAGAGAGAGAGAGGGGGAATTAAGGGGGAGTTAAGGGGAGAGAAAGGGGGAGTTAAGGGGAGAGAGAGTGGGATTCAAGGGGAGAGTTAAGGGGAGAGAGAGGGGGAGTTAAGGGGGTCCCATTTCTCAAAGCTCCACAGCATCAGTGACTCCTGAACCGGAGCAGGAGAAGTTTCTTCACCCTCTCTTTCCTCTCCGCCATGTTTGTTTGAACTTTACCGGACTCGCGCTGCAACCACGCGCACATCAGTGAACTTTACCGCGCGTGCATTATTATTATTATTATTATTATTATGGTATTTATTTTATTCTGAGCAAAAAGAGGACCTAAGTTCCCCAGCATCACTCGCTGCTGCCGCTGCGGATGGATCTGCTTCTCCTGCTGGATCTCTGTTCCTCTGAGGAACTTTGAACAAGAAGAAGAAGTTTCAAAAGAAGCGAGGAGCGCGAGGAGCTGAGGGGAGCGCGAGGTGAGTGTGGCCATGTGCTCGTGCGAATCAGGGGGGTTAACGGTGATGCAAACTCAAATAAAGCGTCAAGAAATTTTCAGTTGCAGCTAAAAGACGGGAATTTTAGGTGTTTTTTTTCTGCAAAATGACTCAAAAAGCTGTCAATTTCATCGTATTTTTAACTGCACTTATCATTTGTATTAAAGTGATCTGTTCCAGTGATCTGAGGCTATGCATGACACAGAAAAGAGGATTTTAAACTAGTTTTTTGTATAAAAGATGATTTGTTAAAGGTTTCCTCTCGTTGGTATTCCTGGAATTTGCAACCTGATATTTGAGATGCTCCGCAGAGAGGAGGGCTGCACTAACTGGGTCCAAACTTTATTTACACACCTCTTTATTTTATAAATCTATGTCTTTATTTATTTGATAATGAATCATGTGCAGAGGGCGTCAGCGTGCATGGATTCCCCTTCAGACACAAAACATAAAAGCTCTTTAAATGACATGTTCTGCACGTGCATCCGCAGGAGAAGGCCTTCACATGTTTGTGTTTAATATACAATAACATGTTCTGACACTCCGCCGGCGGCTGCATCAGAACAACTTTTAGTGCATCAGCTTTTGTGCAGCATGAAGGCTTCCTGCTGTGTGTGTGTGTGTGTGTGTGTGTGTGTGTGTGTGTGTGTGTGTGTGTGTGTGTGTGTGTGTGTGTGTGTGTTCTGTCAGAAGAAGTTTCTCGTATCGCCTGAACAGAACACCTCTCGTGTTTGATGTGATTTATCTTCAAGAATTTATCCATCTACATTTTTTTCTGCTCAAAGTATTTTGTGGATTTAACGATTTTAGTGTTTGAGTTTTTCAGCAGGATTTTGTGCAGCACTACGTAGAACATGGCTAGCATCATTCCACACGCAGAGCAGCCGTACGTTAAAGCACAAACTCCATGATGTCTGCGGACAAATGAAGTGCAAAAAGGAGAAAGTAATAATAGAACTTTCCTCTCAGAACACCTTCAGGAAAACCCATTTCTTTGCAAAGATGTCACAGAGAGACCCCGCCCCTTGAGTCTTAACTCTTTCCAGACTTTAAAAGATTGATTTGAGATATTTATTTTTAACACCAATAAGAGGCTGGGTCTTCTATCAGAGCTGCAGCGTCCTGGCTTCAGGAGACGTTCAGGATGTCCTCCCTGATGTCTCAGAGCTGCAGCGTCCTGGCTTTAGGAGACGTTCAGGATGTCCTCCCTGATGTCTCAGAGCGTCCTGGCGTTCAGGAGACGTTCAGGATGTCCTCCCTGATGTCTCAGAGCGTCCTGGCTTCAGGAGCGTTCAGGATGTCCTCCCTGATGTCTCAGAGCTGCCTGGCTTC
>NW_011349502.1:7089-14456 GCF_000735185.1 Notothenia coriiceps | reverse complement strand
ACACATGCTAAGTTGTAAGGACAGAAGGGAATCAAATTTTAACCATGAACCATGGGCTGTTTATTTGCAAATGTCGAGCTGTACAAGTACGGGAGCTGCAGGTTGCCAACCCTTCTTTCTGTGAGTGTTTGTCTGGGTGTTTGTGTTCAGCTCAGCTTCTGACTGAACTCAGAACTGTCCTCTTTCAGTTTTCTTTTTCATTTATTTTATCTGCACATACAATTATGCTTAAAGAAGAATGCTTTGCAGGGAACAGCCACAGTTTAGCCAGTGGTGCGAAAGCTGCACAAATAGAAAAGTGTTATTAAGTCAAAATTGGAGAATAAACGTTCACTCTATATGACTGTTGCATTGAGCAGCACAGTATGTGTATACTTGTTGCATTGAGCAGCACAGTATGTGTATGAATGTTGCATTGAGCAGCACAGTATGTGTATGCCTGTTGCATTGAGCAGCACAGTATGTGTATGCCTGTTGCATTGAGCAGCACAGTATGTGTATACCTGTTGCATTGAGCAGCACAGTATGTGTATACCTGTTGCATTGAGCAGCACAGTATGTGTATGCCTGTCCCAAAACGTTATTGCGACTGCATTCTGGTAAATATTACATAAAGTATCAGTATTTCTTTAGTACACCATAGCATTAAATCAGTACATTTAAAATTCATATTAAATACAAGACAAATCTGGTATGGTTGAAATCTTGTCATACATTTCGACTACAATTTGCTATATTTTAATGTACTTTGTATATATATTATATTATTGAATGATCAAATGACTAATTGTATGTTGATATTAAGTTATTTATTCACACTGACTAAAATGGCCTCCAAAATAAATGACAAACATAATTCTAATTTATACCCTTTTTGCTGGTTTGGTCTCTACCAACTCCTGAGGGCTCTGTTAAAAAATGTAAACTTGCTGATAACACAACATTGCCAAGGCTGATATCACGAGACATTGAATGAGCCTACAGAAATTAGGGTCTTGTCGCAAGTTAGCAAGGGCTGTCGCTACAACTTGAAACTAAAGTATTTTTATTCAAAACTAAGTAGCTGGTGTTTGACTCTTTGAGGGATGGGCAGGCTCTCTCACTAAAGCTATTACCAACTTAAAGATTGGAAAAATGCACCGCCGGCACAACAATCTCCTCTCTAAATTGTGGTGCATGGAATTGGGATCTTCCTGATCATCAAAAAGTTCACCTAAAAAGTTTCTGCGGTTCTACAGAGCTACAGGGGAAAATGTTTTCATCTTTTTGATATTTGTGTGGTATGGCAACCAAACCAACCTCTTTAAACTCACTCCATCTATGACACGCATGAGACCGGCGTTGATTTCAAAGGTCTTAAAATAGTATAGGACTCCAGGCTTCCTGACAAACATCCTTAAGAACAAGACAACCAGAATGTAGACATGCCCTTTTCTCCACAGCACTTACAGCACAACCACTAAATTACTAAAGGGTTCCCCAAATCTGCTCCAGCACTTTATAAAAGGTTTAAAGGACTGTCACTTTGTGTGTTTTATGGGACAGGGTGTTGTTGTGTGTGTTAGACCTTTTTTATTTCCTATTATACTGTATGTCTTGTCCTGAGCCCACTGAGACAAATTCACTTACAACTAAGTTGAAATTCAATAAAGTAGAAACATTCGACTCTGCTCAAGCTGCTGAATGCTCCACTATGTTCACCAGCTAACATTTATTTTGGCTACACATCCCGTAAAAAGAAAAAACAGTGATGGAAGCGTTGATAGTCCTGACAGGCTGAATACTGTGTGTGAAGAAAAGGATATTTTCCTCCCAAAGTTCAAGGAAAACTGCCTCTTTGAAATATAAAAATATTTAGTTTTACATGATAACATAACAAAAATGAATACGGCTCAGACAGTCACATAAACCTTGTATCATGTTTTAATGTGCTGTTGATTCCCTTTATTATTTAAATATCTGTTTTTTTCTGTGAGCAGCATGGTGCTCAGTCGGTCTGCGGTGTCCCGGCTCATTTCCAGTGGTTGTGGTTGCTATAGTGACGACGCTCCTGATGACATGGTGCTGGGCCGGTGCTTCACTTCCCTCGGTGTTCCCATCACACACAGCCCCCTGTTCCACCAGGTAGGAAACAATACACACATGTCATTTGTTCGCTATGTAATGTAACTTAACAAAGATATTGGGGTCAGTGCACAGCAGAACGTGCAGAACATGCAGAAATGTGAAATGTTCTTCAGGGAAGCATATCATTCAGCAAATGTAAAGAATAACGTTTCCAAAAGTATTTGAGTGTCGAATGCATATTCAATGCATCAACATGCTCAACACAACTTCCTAACTTTAGTTACTTTTCCAAGAACAGTCAACTGTGCTAATATCTAAATGATAACTATGAAATTACACTTTCTTTCATTGAAATTCCTATTGAACATGTTAGGAAATGACCTACCCGCATAGAAAGTGTTATTGATTTTGAAATGTTGGAGAATTGCTTTTCTCAATGTTTAGCTCTTATTTATTCCCTTTTTTGTGCTTTCATCTGATAGCAATAGTGAAGAGAGGATTTGTGCTCATCTGGTATGTTCTCTAACCACTAATCTATCAGGTCGTGTGGAAAAAGTACCCTTTAAAGTACTTGTATTTTCAAATTGACTTGCCTAAAATAAATTCCATCCTTGCATAAGGTCAATTTGTGATGCAATTTAGGATCACTTTGTCTATCAGGCAATGGTTTAAAGTATCAGAGGATCCACTCATCAATATATTAAATGAAATATGAATCGTATCAAACACCAACGCTTGTTCTTGATATTTTAGGCCCAACCGTATGACTACTCCGAGGCGACGCAGCAGGCCATCTCCTTCCACAAACACTGGAACATAGATCCTGTGGTCGTCTACAAACACTGGCTGCAGGACACACAGCCACGAGATGAACTGTAGAAACACCGTCAGAATGAACTGAGGCCAACAGCTGCATTATTTGCACCTCAGCCACTATCTGCCCATCTCAAAGGCAGATTTAGAAAATATATTGCACCTGATTGCATTTATCCGTGAGGCAAAGTATTAGTGTTGCTTGTGCAGCCAGAACAAAGTATGCAAATTAGAGAAGAATTTAAATGCTGTACATCCTAACGCACAAAGAGAAGAAATATTCCTAAAAACAACCAAGACAGTCTTTTTGTTTTTGCAGTGAGGTTAATTTGCATAAGTTGGGAACAATTTTGTGCCAAAGATATGCATATTACCTCATTTAAATATATGCAAATAGCACAGAAACAAGAAGATTCTGGTTGCCCTCACTGCAGTTAGGGTGTATTTTCCTTTGCTGATTCTTTGAGAATAACTGTTTATTTATTTCTTATTCTTATTTGTGCAGGTGTTGCGCACAATCCTTCGTGAAATTGCATATGTAAACCGAACATTGAATCAAATTTGCACAACATCAAAAAGCTAAAAATGTGCAAATACGCGGCAACCGATAATATTAACTTCCAATTCTCTGAGTAATTGGACTTGTTGACATCAGTACAGTGTGTAAGCCTCTTCTTGTGCCTGTCAGCCATTAGAGGGGCTGCATCTTAACAATGGTCACCACTTTGTGTGTGTGTGTGTGTGTGTGTGTGTGTGTGTGTGTGTGTGTGTGTGTGTGTGTGTGTGTGTGTGTGTGTTGACAATGAACTGAGTGATTCATTTTTATGAAGTTGTAATGACAGTATTTCTGCATGAAATAGAATTCAAATGTTAATCTCAGAACTGTAGAAAATGTAACAAAATCCTAGGCAATTGTAAAATACAAAATGTAACCCCATTCACTAGAATGAAGCATTAAAGCATTTTATCTCCCTGTAATGCTCATCCACAGAAGCACAATTTCTTGTCCTCAGTAAAGACTAATGGGATTATTCCGGGAAGATGGATACTGAATACATATTTATGACACCATGTCCCTTTTCTAGTATCACACATAGTCTTCAAAAAGAAACTGTCACTACGTGCAGCCAATGTCCCGGTTGCTATAGTAACTAGTGTCACAGTGACACACTAAGGCACTTCATAACTCGTGGGGTTTTGGCATCAATGAGAATGAGTGAAAAAGTAATGGACACAAAGGCTGAGGCATGTATTATTATCAAGGAACTGAAAGTTTTCCTACAACTTTGATTTCAGTCCGTTTTGGAACTGTCATTATGTGTTTCCCTGTGTGAGGCATACAAACACTGTGATTCCCGCTGGCTTCACACTGTTCTGTCAGTCTGTTTTAGTAAAAGAATACACAAACAATTATTCAACTCTATGCATATTTAATTTCAAATCATAAAAACAGGTAATTAGTATTTCAGCCAGTCAGTATTTATTTATTCATAAAAGCAGCTGCAGAATGGCATTTTAACGCAGGCAGCTGTGGTTGTAATTACTTTTGAACCCATCCACACTGACTAACCAAAAAACAAACAGTGATGCTGTTTACAGATAAATAACACAATTATAAACAGCTGAAAATGTTAGAGACTTAATCGCATAATCATATTCAACCTTAAAACCATATACACTTTTTTAAAGATTTTTGAAATAGGTAGAAGTAGATACCAAAAATGTTAAACTATTCTTAAAAAGAGTGCCTGTCTGAAAGTTAAATGAAAAATATTATTAACATAAATGAATAAAGCTCATGTTATTAACATCAAGACTAATGTAAATTATATAGTAAACGACTTGTTTGTTAATTGTCTCTTTTCTTAGCTTAGATGTATTTTAGTCTGCTGTTTCATTATTATATTCTGTCCGGAAAATTGTAAAACCTTCTTCATGGTCTCCCTTGAAGAGGCTTCAATCCTCAAAGGAACCAGCCTGCATGGCTAAATAAATAAAACAGTTAATAATAAAATTGTCTTCTCACCAAAAAGGCACAGATCACATCAGAACACACTGGTAACATCATAAAAAATATTTAAACACTTTGGTTCATGATTTGTTCAAATACTGTTTCGGGATACAGCAACACACACACACACACACACACACACACACACACACACACACACAGACACACACACACACACACACACACACACACACACACACACACACACTCAAAACACTCATCACTCATCATTAAGGCAGTGACATTTTCCACTCTATCTCTGTCATCCACACGAGGCGTTTCCAGCGCTGCATTCACAACCAACGTTTTTCTCTGCTCCACTGCTGCCTGTTCTAAACACACAGATGGTTCTTATAAGCCCGCTTCAGACATCCTTTATATTTTAAATGAATATTAGTCATGTTATGTTTCATATTTCAGCATATCAAATATGTTGCATCTGTTGATTTTCCTGCTTTGTGTGATTTGTTGTGATTTCAGAACATTTCTGGATATTATTTTGAACTTGTCAAAAAAAAAATAAGGGTCCAAATCATCCAGCGGTTTGTTTTTTTTACCTACATTGTCACTTTTTTTTATTTACTTTTGTCTAATTAGAAAGCAACTGCAAAGTCATTTTTAAATCACAGGAAGTCACAATGCCAAGACTTAGTGGACACAAGTCACAAAAATTCTCATTTAACAGGAAAAAGCATCCACAGTCCTTGTAAAATATGTTTAGTGGTGAATTGATCTGATAGATGTGTTCAAACAAAGTATTTAGACACGTCTTGACCATGTTGACATGGCACATGACATATCCTGTTTATTTATCAGGTCAGTGTATCACATCTGTTCAGGGAAGGGATTTAGAAAATGATCAATATCAAATATGCTCATATTCACAACAAACAGCACATCTTGTTATCTTCATATTAATGTGCCATTTAGGGATGTTCCAGTCAAAGGACTAGACGTACTAAGCCTGAGGTGTCCAATCAAAGCACAATTCCTGATTATATACTTCATATTCTTAAAGCACCCTGGACTTAATGTCATAATTCTTGTTGTTTTTTAGGCACAGGTCACCCATAATGATCCCCTATAAAGGCTATTAACACAGCATCTGTTTGCTTCTTTTGTCTTTTTAATGGATTCTTACGTTTAATAGAGCGTCATGCATTTTGTTTGTGTGGAGGAACCAGCCACATGACCAACCTGTTTGTTTTTCTTCAGCTAAATGGAGTATGCAGCAAGCTTATTCTCCACCATTTCACTTGAAAAGATACACTAACCTCTGCAGTTCAGAAGGGTCATTTTATTCTCAAGCACACACAATGTTGAAGGTGTAGCACTCCTTTACAGGCTACAGTTTAAAAGTATTTTTGTCACGATTCTCATGTTATGTCACGTTTTTAGTTTTGTATGTCTCGGTTTGGGTTTATTTTGCTGTTCAGTTCTCCCGGGCCCTTTCTCATTTCTCTAACTCTCCTCCTCGACTCCTATCCTCGAGACTTAGTCCCGCCCACAGGAGATGCGAGCGGAGGAGCCGAGGAGGGGAACCGAAGAGAGAGGAGGGGAAGCAGCAGGCGGTTAAAGAAATGAGAACTCCTCTCCTCTGAGCGTTCATTTTAAAGAGACGTCCGTTAATGATGACAGGAGGCACAGCAGCCCTCTGTCTGATGGACAGATGTGTTCATGACCACTTACTTTGATTCATTCACAGTGCGGTATAATGAGATAATAACAGGCTACAGACACACATATATATGTATATAGGCCTATTTATATAAATATATACAATTTCAGAATCAAACAGAGCACTCTCATAATAATGTAACACTATCAGAGACTGGATATATCCCCCCCCCTCTCTGGTCGCTACAAAGAGGAAAATAAATTACGGGCCAAAAGTTGTATTTACAAGTAGGCCTATTAAAAGTAAGTAGAGGACACCAAACCAACTGAGACATGTCTGTCTGCTGCATCTACGCACTCTACAACACACACACACACACACACACACACACACACACACACACACACACACACACTGTACACTCGCTACACACTTTGTTTTCCCACGAGTTGCTTTAACACCTCTTTTACAGAAAAATTAACTTATTTACATTTTAAGTTTTTTCAAGCTTTAGGATTTTTATACTTAGTGAAACATTCAATCTTGTTTGTTGCTGGCTGAAGCATTTTTATAAAATTATATAATAAAATTGCCAAAATTCAGCGTGACATGCATGGGGTCATGTTGTGATTTTTTGTGTTTGAATAATATTTGGCTTCATTTAATGCATTTATGAAAGTTAAGCTTACTAGAAAGCCTCCCTCATATCAAGATCTGTCACATGTGAGACCTGAAAAAATAACACAGATAGATATGAATGTACACTCGATATACAGTATATACCAACACACACACACACACACACACACACACACACACACACACACACACACACACACACACACACACACACACACA
>NW_011349502.1:0-2727 GCF_000735185.1 Notothenia coriiceps | reverse complement strand
GGGTTCTAGGGGCCAGGAACAACCCAGGCTGAGACGGGCTGAGTATGCTAAACTAGAGAGAGAATCTCTGTCAAGGGGGCTACAACTACAACAAGATGAACATATTTGACCGTGATTTAATTGTAATACACGTTTCAAAATGATGCCGAAGTAACAACATACTGATACCGGATAGTAAAAACCATGAATTAAGGCTTTGACAAGTCTGCAGACAGACGGCAGGCGAAAAACCTTTTAAAATGCGTGTTTTCTAATGGAGATTTGGCTAAGCTAACGTTGTAAATGCTCCGACCGTCCACACTCACAACAACGGCCTATACAGACATAAATAAACCAGCGACTGTATTCGCCATGACACAGACAGTATGTGTTTTTTACTTGTTTAACTTTTGTCTAGTTTCTGAACAGATATGAAGATGCCGTGAGCTCTGAGTGCGTAAGAGCTAAACGGCTGTGTTGTTTTTCTGGGGAGCTCATTGAAGATGATGTCACGGCTCCGCCTACACTGCGTTACCTATAGATACTTACCCCAGTTCCTCACAAGTATGGTCTTAAAAAACAACTCCACGTCAACGCACGTAAGCAATGTGGGCGCCAACGTGAGCGGCCTCGTGGACCAAATATTTGAACGGCGCGCTGATTGGCTGAAATATGTTTTCGGCGCACAGCGTTTACTATTGAGACTTTTGCAAACGTGCTGGTTGCTGCTGTTTGCCTCGGGGGCAGCGCCCCGTAATGATAAACTAATGCCAAGGCAAGGCCCAAGGCAGGAAACATGTGACTTATTCAGTAACTTTAGACATCGTAACACAATTTAAACAAGATTTATTGTAGATTATACATTTTAGCTAATACCAATTGTATGGTATTTACCTTGTTCATTAAAAATTAAAAATATAAAAGTATATATATTTTTGACAAATATATATTTTTTTAAATATATATTTTTTTAATTTAATATTTTTTTTATATTTTTTTTTGTATGNGCGGCTGGTGGAAAATATTTTTGGTGGGGCTGTTGATATAGTGAGTAAAAAAAATGTTTTGGGGAGAAAAGACCCCTTAAACATCACCAGAAGTCCCAATTTAAGGGGTCTTTTCTCCCCAAAACATTTTTTTTACTCACTATATCAACAGCCCCACCAAAAATATTTTCCACCAGCCGCCACTGCATGCCTCAGCCTTTGTGTGATCTTACTAAATAAGTAAAAATCTATTTTAGTTTGGAAACCGTGTTATATTTCAGACCAGAAAGAAAAAGTGAGACTTCTAAATTTCATGGTTTCATGTTGGCACCCCTAAGTGTTGAATTTATTATTAAAAAGATCAGTCTTCCAGTTAACAGTATATCAATCTTAAACAGATAGGTATGCCAAAATATGATTGGCATAATTAACCTGGCTCTCTTGTCTGTATGGATCACAGTCCATACAGATAAGACATTAATTTTCTTTGCAAAATGGTTATGCATACATTTTAACAACCTCGAATAACTGTGATTCTGGGAACCGGCTGTCCATCCTCACTGCTTCACTTCTGTGCGGGAGTACAGAACTAAAACCATGACAAATGTATTAATGGTCTGTGGCTGTAGGGCTTGTTGCGTCAATTTATTTCTCTGGAAAACCTCATTAAACAAAACAGAATTGAATTGCTAAGACATGCTCCAGAGGCTGTCAAAGGTCCTCATAAAAAGGTTTGGGAATAACTTATCGAGGCAGAAGCACAAGAGTCACTTTATTACCAAACCCCTGGAATTACTCAACCATGTTCACTATTGTATGAAGCTTAGCGTAAATTATTTCAGGAAGACTGGTATACTTCAGTCCGCAGCTGCTTATAATCAGCTCATCACGGGCGTTCTCTTTAACCTATTACATTCACCTCATTCTCCAGCAGCCAATCACCGTGCTGCAGCCAAACTTTAAAATGGTTCTCCTCTCTCCTGCAGTCAGCTGTGATTTCAGGCGTCATGCTGCCGCCATACCCGTTCCAGATCCTCGTAGCAAACATCAAGTCTCGTCTAGCCCTCGCAGCACCATTCAAAAACCCAGCGTGCGGTTAAACCGGGTCACCATAATGCTCTGATGCTCAATAACGTCCATGCGCAGCCAGCACGGCTCCGGAATAATGGAGAAAAGATACTCATCTCCAAGCCTCAGCAACACTCAAGAGCGAGAGGAGAAGACCTCCATCGGCAGAAACACGGGTACAGTCCGGCCGTCTCGGCATATTGGAACGAGCGGATCCGGCATCGGAACGGAGTCGAGGCTCTCGGATCAGCTGATCCGCGAACACGGAAGTTGTATTACGCACAAGCCGACGCGAGCAGGCCCTCTACGCCGCATTCAATCCCTCCCGGAAAATGCAAACAGCAGATAAGTGACGTTTATCCTTTTTCTCAGTAACGTTAAGCACGATCGCCTCAGTGTCTCATCAGATCATTCTTGCACCCCTTCGTGGTTGGGGCCATTCCGGATAAATACAAGTAGCCTACAGACATGTTTAAGTCTTGGCGCACCTCGTTAACAACTACCGTATTCTCTATAGAGGTGCATTGTCTCTCTGATTCCCTTTGTAAAGGGCTCTAAAGCGTCCCCTCCTCTCTCCAAGGTTACGAATAAATAAATAATATGATATCATGGATAAAATAGATCAATGAATGGAATGAATAAATAGATAATAATATATTTAATGTATATTAAGAAGAAGTATGCACAGGTTCTC
>NW_011349501.1:0-1091 GCF_000735185.1 Notothenia coriiceps | reverse complement strand
TGCTGCCGCCATAAATCCCATCACTAGTGCTGAGCTCTGAGAGCGGGAAAGACGGACTGCCCTCCCCTGCCCTCTGCTGGCGCGTGCTGTGCATTACAACCAATGTCGTCCCTGTCAAAACTCCGTGTCAGTGTAATAGAATAAAACGGATCTGTGATTTGGCGCACAGTCTGTGACGTCACGGTATTGAAAATCATACCGACGGTATTTCCAAATACCCTGGTATACCGTAATACCCTCATACCGCCCAAGCCTAATGGCTAGTCCGCCCCTGAAAATGTCTATGCAAACGTTATTATTAATAATAATTCTTAAAAAAATTATAAAAAAATTAATAAATTTTTTTTAATCTATTTTTTATTTTTTTATTTTCCATTTTAATTTTGTAATCATCTCGCGACCCCCACTTTGGGAACCCCTGCTCTAAAGGACTGGTTAATAGAGTACTGGTAAAAACAAAATCCAGTACTTTGGAGAGGCCTGTAGAAAGACTTAAGTCTTAAGTTTGTTTAATTGCAAACCTATGTTAAGGGGTGTAGGTGGATTCCTCCCCCATAAGTAAATGCAAATGTTGTTTGCCAAGAGTATAATTGAGCTAATTGTTAGCCATATTTTGTTTGGAAATTACTTTTATTATTAACTTTAACTTAATTTAATTATAAGTCTCCCTGCCTTATAATTAGGGGCCGGAAATGTAAGAGCCATTTAGGCACATTATTTTATGGGAATGATTTATGGTTTTGTGAGCCAATTGAATATTCTTTAATTTAACCTAAATGACTGGGATTAGTTTGTTTATATGTTTAAATACCGTGCAAGGGTTGCACTTTAGCATTGGGCCACCAGCTGATCCATTGAACCTCCTAATAAAGCACTTGAATGGAACGAGCAAGGTATTTGGATTTCTTGAACATACGCAAGTCAACACTTTAATTCGTATATATATATATATATATATATATATATATATATACTGTATATATAGTTGGGCTGCACGATTCATTCAATCGCAATCCCGATATGAGCCTCTGGAATTGTATAACAGCAAAAGGCTGCGATATATATATATATATATACACATATATAGTGAT
>NW_011349500.1:0-2308 GCF_000735185.1 Notothenia coriiceps | reverse complement strand
TGTGTCTTCGGCTCAATGCGACTGATTTCGATGAAGCAGGTTACATATGTTTTGCGGCTCCCGACAAAATAAATTGGTGGAAAAGGGGGCAAAATTGCTCTTTTTGTCAAAAAGGTTGCAGACCCCTGGTATAGGGCGTACACACGGAGCTGTTTGGCCCACCAGAGCGTTCCGTTTGGAGATCTATCCACCTTGGGACCCGTTATCGTTTGCGGGGTCAGTTTCCGTGTTTCCGTTACGGCCTCGTGTAAACTAAAGAAAAAGTAGCGGATGCAGCCGTTTTTGTTCTCGTGTAAACAGCACCTACCACTGGACATGTTTTACAATGCCCCAGTGATGTATGTTCAAAAAATAAATAAAGCATGTGCAATAAAGTTTACACTATCATCCAACACGATCAAATAATTTAAGAAGAGTGACATGAGGTGCCAACTCTACCAAATTATATAGTGTGTGTGTGTGTGTGTGTGTGTGTGTGTGTGTGTGTGTGTGTGTGTGTGTGTGTGTGTGTGTGTGTGTGTGTGTGTGTGTGTGTGTGTGTGTGTGTGTGTGTGTGTGTGTGTGTGTGTGTGTCTGTCTGTATGTGTGTGTTTTTACTCTTTCTTAGACCACACCTGTTGTGGGGCGAGTGACCGGGAGTACAGGATAGGCATCTCCTGATCAGCTGATAGACGGTGATTAATAGCCTTGCTGATTAGCCAATCATAGTCCAACACACAGGAATAATCAGTTAATTGATCATATGAAGACTCATCTGGGATAGAGTGTGGGCAGCTTCCAATCCTGTAGCAGTGAGAGAGTGGTCACAGGTACAGAACAACAACTGTATGCCCCACAGAATACCAAGTTAAAGAGTGATGGTCTCAAGTGGGTTTGAACAAGATTATGACTTCTTAACTCTAATGAACCATACCGTGAATACACTTTAATGCCACATAAATATTGTGCTTACCAAGTTAAGCTAAATGTTCATTTAAATCTCACTACACTCAGCCCTGACAGTCTGGTCACTCTAGCTAAGAAGGAACGTGTACTTTCTTTATATTTCCTAGTATGAATAACATGTGTTATTAGTGGATAAGTAATCCTAAAGTAAAAAGTAAGTAACCTAAAGCAAAGTAGCAATTATTGCCATATCTCAATTTCTGACAGTGGAGCCTATCCGTCTTTACATTTACTACTGCTCCCTGTTCACTCTAAATTAAATCCTTTGTGATTGTAATGGAATTCACATGATTTCATAGTCAAATCACCAATGACAAAGAAAAATGTTTGCTTTGCCCAAAACATTTTGTTTAAATAATAATCTTTCTGAGCCGCCGTATAGCTCACCTGGGGGGTATACTACGAAGCAGGATTTTCGCTTAGCCGGCTAACTTCAGGGAAAACTCTGGGTTTCCGGTCCTACGAAGCTGGTTCTCTTTTTAGCAGGCTAGATCTCCATGGTAACTTATGCTGTGTGGCTAACCTGCCCCAGAGCAGGTTAGGTTGCAGGCTAAGAGCTCAACTCAGTGAAAGCACTGCCTGGTGACCAATCAGAGCTCAGTGTGCGGAGTTTAAAGCGATCAAGTCATATGAAAGGAAATACAGAAAAGCTGCCGTTGCAGGAAAGACGGCCGGCAAAAATCACCGACTGTGTGAACGTGGACATTAATAGAATATCACCTCCCATCTTCAGAGCAATCTGACTATTATAACATTAGCGTTAAGAAAGCTTACTTAAATATATGCCACAACATAAGTAACCGGATCAAAGTAACATTAAGTATAGTCCGCGGTATATCACATCATAATGTATCATATATTTCCTTATCTGAGTCAGCTGAGCAGTATCTGGCCGTGCAACACTCACAGTGTCACATACTGTATGCAGAAGTATTATTTTAAGCAACACATTAAGTTGACGAAACACTTGAGACAAATGTAATTAAAGTCAGATCCACTCGTGTCTTAGACGGGGCAGTGATATCATAAACCTGTTAATGTACGCATTCAAATACTTTTTCTTTTACCAGCTGTATTCACCTTGCAGGTGCAGCTATGTGGCTTTGATCCTGGTTAAAGTGTTTAAGTCATGGATGTTTAAAGTTTAACTTCTTCATATGTCTAATATTATAGTTGACTTTTTATTCAGTAAAATGACGCTGCGCTGTCAGTATGCTTCTCCATGTTTGTGATTGGTCGAATGCTCCAAATACCACCCCTTTCATGTGAACGCGCACCTAACTAGATAGGACACGGCTGGCTTGAGCGATCCACTTGATAACCCGCGTCGTAGTACCGTTTAGCGAGAGCGCGTATGTTTTGG
>NW_011349499.1:0-3281 GCF_000735185.1 Notothenia coriiceps | reverse complement strand
CAAGCTCGGCTCTCTGTGTGTGGCACAAGCACATTTTTTTGTTTTTAGCATCTGGTTAGCTAGCTATGCTAACGGTTATAAAGAGCTGTTTCTACAACAAGTGTGGAGGAGAGTCCTCTCCTCTCACAGTGAGAGGCTCAGATAACTACAGCTCAGTGAGGTAAGGTCAGGACTCTGTCAGTGTTTAGATAGTTAACTTGAGTTATCGCAGTGGGTCTCAAACGGTTTGGTTACCATTTATGTAAAAAAGTATTTCCGAGGAACACCTTTATATGATCATTATAAGGCGCGTTCACACCGCAGTACTTTTCCCACTTTAGTTCCGATATAGTTCCGAAATGTCGCGTTCACACCAAAAAGAGCCTGAAGTAAAATTAGTTCATGAGAACCTTTTTTATCCCCTTTTCCGTCCCTGCTAGAGAGCAGGGACTTTCGTGGGAGAAAAAGATTCCTATTTCTGATTGGCTGGGCGGAATGCAAACCACACCCCGTAAAACTCCCAAAAGGTTTGTGAAGCCGCCATTTTATTATCCTCTCATTAGCATTATTAGCATTAGCATTATCCCAGCGCAGAAACGCAGAGGGACTAACTTATGGCAACACAAAAGAAAACATGGGAGTGGTGGAGATGAGGAGGTGTCGGCGTTCTGGCGATTTACTCGGAAGGCTCCAGTAGAAGCCAGTCCCCAACTCCGGGGACTTCCGGCCGGGGACTTCGGGTGGCAGGCAGTATACGCTGTGAAAGTTGTTTGCGGCCTGCCAGTAAACCCAACGCAGAAGAAGAAGAAGCGACGTCAGCGGCTTCATTTGCCTAATCCTCCCCCAGGGACTTATTCCGGTGTGAACGCGATCTGTACTTAGTTCATCAGAACTAAAGAGTTCTGATGAACTAAGTTCTGATGAACCTTTGTGGGAAAAGTACTGCGGTGTGAATCCACCTAATGTTATAAAAAAAATAAGAGAATAAATGAAAAACAGGTATGAAATACTAGGCTATATGACAGAAAACAAGAATAGAATTTCAAAGGGGAGTGATTTGTAAAATATTCATAAAGAAAAAGTAAATCTGTTTACAGTTCTGTTTCATATGGGTGTTGAGAAATGTATCCATAGGTCTCTTAATGTTGCTCTTAAAGTGCACCAGATTGATGCATTTAACTTCAATATTTAAAAAAAAATCTTCCCGGGTTGTTGACGGCAGTGTGTGCCCCCCCCCTCCCGTGGTAAATGATTGCTCCGCCATTTGATTTGTTCTAGAGCCGACCCTGCATACCACCAATATAAATACATTGCTTTTAAAATCGTTCTGTGTGACACGAAAAAAAGGGGAAAATCGTGTTGGTGAACACGAATCAATAGAATACATTTCATGACTATCACACGAAATGCCGAGAGACTGGGTTGCTATGTTAGCACGCTGATGTTAGCTCAAAGCACCGCTAACAGATAAAACTGGGCTGTTTGATTTTTGAATGTTATTACTTTAATAATAATCATTATGAATGGCTTGCCTTCAATCTGGGGGGCCACATATCCCCAAGATAGACTTAGCTTTTAGGGAAATGTGTGAATCTGAGATCAGAATGACAGAATTAGATGAGCCGGTTAAGAGGATAGCAGTAGGAAAGGCACTCGGACAAGACGGCTTGACATTTAATTTTTATAATTTTTTTCTGGGTGGATTTGAAAAGCTTTTTATTTAAGGCAATAAAATACCTTTTGAACAATAGGACACTTACACCCTAAACACTTTAATTATCTGTTCATAATGCTCTCCATTTTTTTTAAGTTTAGTAATGAACCTTGATGTTTATATGCCTTGTTATAATGTACTGATATAATTGTTCAATAAAGTTAAAACGTTTTACAAAAAAACATAGGCAGGGAGTTTTAAAATGTAAGTAAAAGTCTAATCTGTGTTTAGGTGTCTTAAATGCGTGGATGCTCCCTGTCAGAAGAGCTGCCCTACTAACCTGGACATCAAGTCATTTATTACAAGCATCTCTAATAAGGTACTGCAAATATACACAAACAAATACAGTCCTGCACACAGGGACTTCTAAATGTCAGTTCAATGTCCTGAAATATGTCTCAGAAGAAAAACAAACAATTATTGAAAAGTGGTATTTAGCAGTGATATTTGTGTGTACGTATCTATGTGTGTGTGTATACTAGAACTACTATGGGTCAGCACGGGCCATCCTTTCTGACAACCCGCTGGGCCTGACCTGTGGAATGGTGTGTCCCACATCAGAGCTGTGTGTGGGGGGCTGCAACTTGTTTGCTTCTGAGGAGGGACCCATTAATATCGGAGGGCTGCAGCAGTTTTCTACCGAGGTACAGTTCACGAGCACAGAATACTTAAATGAGCTGTATTGAGTTTAAGCAGTTGTAATCATGTCACCTATTCAATATTATCTTTAGCAATTATCACCACTTAATTGCCACAAGTAAAAAGCTAAATACTTTAAACAAACTACTACACCATTCACACAACATAACCACTATTTCATAGATTGATTTTCTGGTGTTCGCCATGATGACTAGTAGCCTCATTTAGCCACTTAGCAACCATCTTGTTTTAGACGCTTAAATGTTCCTAATTCACTGATTTATCTTGTAGAACAAAATGTGAAAATCTCTTTAATTCGTAAACACAGACATTATTTCATGCATGCAACAGAAACACCCAATCAAAACATTATTCTTTGAGGAGGAATCTTGAAGTTTGCAATGAACAACACTATTTCCTGCTTGAACAAGTGATACTTATCAAATTAATCATCATCTCATTGTGTCCACAGTGGTAACTGTTCTTCATGGTCACTTTTAAATATGTTCTTTATTCTCGCGTCCAGGAGAGAAGCTTTAAAATGAGACTAAATGGAGTCTCTGAAAAGATTAAAATGGGATACTTTAATTAAAAAAGGCGCGGTAGTGTTACAGACAGAATATTGTTCAGGCAGAAAACAGCTGTGATCTGGCTCTCATGAGCAAGAGAAGAGAGCGAATCCCTCGTCCGTTGCTGCTATATATAGAGAGGCGAAGTCCCTCCCCTTCCGGGAGCCTCCATGGGACCCCGGAAGCGGAAAATTATACATTGAAGTCAATGGAGAGAGAAAAGTTATCTTTTGATCCCGTTTGAATTGTGCCACGAATGACACATATGATGTTTGTCAATCTTAAACAATCATTTCCATGTAAAAAAAGTCACAGTTTGTCGTAAAACTGTTGAAATATAAGACTATGAAAAATACGCAACTAGAAAGACTACAAATCCC
>NW_011349498.1:0-3073 GCF_000735185.1 Notothenia coriiceps | reverse complement strand
TGTGTGTGTGTGTGTGTGTGTGTGTGTGTGTGTGTGTGTGTGTGTGTGTGTGTGTGTGTGTGTGTGTGTGTGTGAGGCCTAGCATTACTATACTTGTGGGGACTTACATCTGTTTACACAGTCACGTGTGGGGACTCGCTTCCCTTATGGGGACAAATTGGAGGTCCCCATAAGGGGAATCATTCATTTTAGGGTGAAGACTTGGTTAGGTTTAGGATTAGGGTTAGGGTTAGGTTTAGGGTTAGGGTTAGGGTTAGGCATGTGTTGGTTATGATTAAGGTTAGGATAAGTCTCAAGGAAATGCATGTAAGTCAATGTAATGTCCCCTGAAGTGATGTATACATGGTATGTGTGTGTGTGTGTGCGTGCGTGTGTGTGTGTGCGTGTGTGTGTGTCTATGTGTGTGTGTGTGTGTGTGTGTGTGTGTGTGTGTGTGTGTGTGTGTGTGTGTGAAAAATCTGAAAACACTCTGAAATATTTCCCTTGTTTTTTATCAGCAATTAGTCAAATACATAAAAACAAACGGTACGAAAAGAAACTCGAGGGACTTTTCCACGAGTTTGAACATCGCTTTCGTCTCGCCCACATTCACGCCTCCAGATCTTTTTTCTTTTTTTGCTCAACATGTTGTGCAGTAAAAAAGGAAACACGTTATGGTACATGAACAATAAATTAAAAAAAGAAATATTTAGCACTTTATTTACAACTCATATTCCAAGAGAGAGAAACGAAACATTCCTTCAACTTACGAGCAACAAACTCCACAGAATATTAAACGTTTCTGGCCACGACGTCTCAGACGGATAATAAATAACTCTGCTGGCTTTCAGCTTCAAAACACATGCCGATCAATCAGTCAATGAAATGCTCCCCTGAGCTGATCAGTACAAAACATCGCTATCAAAAAGAAAAACACATTTTTGCAGTCTTGATGGATTTTTGCAAAAAAATCTGAACAATTTAGACTTTTGTAAACAACAACCTGATGGATCATCAATATGGATTATTTAATTATTAATAAAATAGTAATATTGTTAAAGTTATTATTAGTAATTGAAAACCTCTTCAGACTGGAGGACATGTAGAATCACAATTATGGCCTTACGATGACGTGTGTTGTCAAATAAGTTCCCTGTTATTGGCGGACCAGATGTAAAAAACCAAGACAATATTTATGATATTTAAGTTTCCAGAGTTACATTTTATTAGTGGAGGCGTGTGGCGCAGTGGATAGTGCGTTGGTGTTGGGATCAGGGGAGCACAGGTTCAAACCCCACTGCAGTCAGCATGTCGTTGTGTCCCTGAGACACTTCACCCCAAAGTGCTCTCAGTATTCAGTATGTGAGTGGCTTTGGATAAAAGCATCTAACAAGTGACATGTCATGTTATTAGTTAAATACTCAGCAAAGAGCCAGGAAAATGTTGAAATGCGTTGCATGTCAAGTGCAGTTTGCCAAACATAGCAGAAGATTGTCTGCATAAAGTTACATTTTATAGAATTAAACTGGCTCACAATTCTGTGCACATGATATATGAGCATGTAGAGGATGACTAGTATATACTATTGTATACATAATGCACACAGTAGTATTTATTTAATAAGAATGAGAGAATTTACTTTGATTCATTGTCTGACATTTTCTGCCATGTTTTTATTTTCTGCGGCTTCACCTAACTCTGAAATGATTTCATCAGGTCTTGTTTCTTTTGATGTCTCAGCTTCAGGGTTTCACACTGGAAGGGTTTCTGTGTCATATGAACAATGAACTAAAGTAAAGGATAATGAAGCCACAGTGGAACAATCGTCAGAGAGTAAAAGATCAGGCAGAGTTCAGGCTGTACAAACTAGAAAGGTTGAGGAGGAGACCAGAGACAAAGCTCTATGTACATGGAGTCCCGTCGTTTCACACGTAACAGAAGAAACATATTAACAAACATTTTGTTTGCAAAAAAAGTTCTACTCATTTACATTTCTAGCACAAGACTGTACAGCATCTTGCTCTGAGAGTCAGGTTGCTACGGCCAAGCTAAGCACATTTCATGCTGCACTAATATAGTGCACAGTGATGCCTGGAGGAAGGAGGCAGGCAGATGTGAGGAGTCGTGACCCAGGCCTCCGTCATATCAACGAGACGAGGAACCACAACGTCCCACCAGAACAAACACAAACAAGTTCTGCTTTCAGGACAAACGTCTTTGTTGAGTTTCTCTCCGAGGACCGAGGTTCGGATGCTTCCGGCAGTAGAAGAAGAAGATGGCAGAGAAGGCAAACACTTCCAGAAGAAGATCAAAGAGTTCATGAAGGCTCTCGTGAAATCAAAAGTATAAAAAAGGGAAATGAAAAAAGAGGAAGGGGAACATCAAGGCTTCTGATGGACTCTGGGTTCTGAGGCTCCTCTCCGGTCAGAGTCCTCTTCCCGTGAGAAGGAGGCGCTCCATGGCGCCTGGCTTTAAAGGTCTCCTATTCTACTGTTTCTCATTCCTTTATCACAGCTCTCAGATACCTCCAGAGCCTGTCTCTGATTGGCTGAAACACCAAACAGATCATTGCAGCATTACCCATAATCCCCTCTGTTTCAGCCCTGTTTCCAAAGTGCTGATTCTCTGTCTGTTACTTTAGATGAAGATAAGGAGCCCCTCCCCACGCCCCTCTGAGAGACATTTGGTTAAAAAGAACTCAATGGTGCTCTAGAGGAGATTCAGGTGATAAGAGGGGGTTTATGTAGAAGAGACTTGAGAAAGAGGGGACACATGTTGATGTAGAAGAGACATGAAGAAGAGGGGACACATGTTGATGTAGAAGAGACATGAAGAAGAGGGGACACATGTTGATGTAGAAGAGACATGAAGAAGAGGGGACACATGTTGATGTAGAAGAGACATGGAGAAGAGGGGAGACATGTTGATAGGAGAGACATGAAGAAGAGGGGAGACATGTTGATGTAGAAGAGACATGAAGAAGAGGGGACACATGTTGATGTAGAAGAGACATGAAGAAGAGGGGACACATGTTGATGTAGAAGAGACATGAAGAAGAGGGGACACATGTTGATGTAGAAGAGACATGGAGAAG
>NW_011349497.1:0-1753 GCF_000735185.1 Notothenia coriiceps | reverse complement strand
AGACCATAACTAGCAGTGAGGCTGAAGGACTGGTCTCCACTCCAGTTAGTCCCTCACTGTCCAACAAAATTATTTTCCCCGATGATATTCAAAGGATTATCTTATTTGAATATTTCAGTACGTCTAGCAGATTCAAGATAGCAAAAAACGAATTCAACATATTTAAAAGGACTTTTTGAACAGCAGTTTTACTTTTAAATTATGATCTTTAGTTCTTTAGGGGTTTTGGAAAAATATGGGGGTTCAGGAAGGAGAAGAAAAGCATGGCAAGCAGATGAGTGGAGTGAGGAGGAAGAGCTCACACACATGGTTCAACAGCATTGACGTTACCTTGAGGGATGAGGAAGTGTATCCGTCACCAGGTGAGCACTTGAGGAAACAGTAGCGAGCCAGCTGTAGGTAATGTCGCAGGAGCAGGAAGCCAAACATCCACAAGGTTCAAAGGAAGAAAAAAAACAGGAAGTGGAGAAACCAAACTTTTCATTGGGGAAAGAAGCTAGGGAGGTTAGCCAGGGACAATCAACATTATCAGTCTGAGCCCGGCGTACTTGGTAGCGAGAAATTTCGAGGCTGAGCATGTGTGGACTCCGCGGTCTTAAAATCCCCACAATGCTTTGCGCACGGACCAATTTCCCCAAATCTGTGGCTGAAAATGTAAGGCGGGGCTTCTCATATGACGCACACCTGCACACTTGCTAGCCTGTACCACTCTTCGTTTTCCGAATGCCAGGAAGTATTCTTGCCTCACTTCTGAAGCAAGTGACTCGGAAGAGATGTGCTACCAAGCAAGCGTACTCGACATTGAGAAACACCCACTGTCTTGTGAAGATCAGGAGCATATGAGTACAGTACACAGGTGAGGGGAGTCTGCTTAATGAGGTGGGCGTGGCCTGTAGAGGTAGAGTGAATGGAGAAATAAAGAGACGGCAGGTAGGGGAACATAGAGATTGAAGTCAGAGCTGAAAGAAGTTCTCAGATAATTAAAAGTATAAATGATTTGGTCCTCAAATACTTAATTACAAGTAAAAGTCCTGAATTGAATATGTTAATGTACAAAATGTACTATATTTAAAGTTAAAGGACTCAGCTTTTTTCTCAGCTAATTATTCGTTTTTTAATCAGTTAAAAATACATGTTAGACCATTTTAATGTTGTCGTTAGTGAACGTGAAGCTGTTTAAGTAATAAAGTACTGCATTGCCTCATTTAAAACAATTCAAGTGTTTTAATGTGAAAATAGTAGATTATATCTTTGATCGCTAGATACATGTAGTGGAATAAAAATTACACATTTACCTTTGAAATGTAGTGGAGCAGTAGTATGAGGTAGCAAGAAAAAATAATACTGTGGTATAGTTTGAGTATCACAAAATAGTAGCTAAGTATAGCACTTGAGTAAATGTACTCACATACTTTTAGGCTATTTTAGAAGAGATTTAGGTTTTAAGAGGTTATGAAAGTACATTTTAATTGTGTTATTGTATGCATAGGGACAAGCAGCTGAATAAGCTTGTGAATGTCTGGCATCACAGTCAGGCATCAGCCACACATGACTTCTTTCAGAGTACACACATCATCAGACATCTCTGAAATTATCTCTGCTATTGTTTTCCATCAGACACACACACACACACACACCCCCCCACACACCCCCCCCCACACACACACACACACACACACACACACACACACACACACACACACACACACACACACACACACACACAGTAGACAGTGTCTCGCTGTGAGGACCA
>NW_011349496.1:0-3028 GCF_000735185.1 Notothenia coriiceps | reverse complement strand
TTGTAGCCCCCTTGACAGCGATTCTCTCTCTAGTTTAGACTGCGGTCAAGCCAGCCTCCACTCGGAAAAACCTAGTCAAGCCAGCCCTCACGTGATATTGCGGTGCGCGAATATCCTATGCATTACGGTAGAGTAAAAAAAAATCCTCCCTCTGTGTTTAGATGAGAATAAAACAAAAACTGTCCAGTATCAAAGACTCATTTCACTTCAGGGTGATAGCAGGACATCCCATCTAGTCACTCAGAAAAAATCAGGTCATTCTGATGTAGAGTTTCAAAATAAAAGACCTTTGAAATCTCTATTGTATGAGCTATCATCCCTGTTTTTAGATGAGAATAAAACAAAAACTGTCCAGTATCATAGATCCATCTCACTCCAGGGTGATAGCAGGACACCCCATCTAGTCACTCAGAAAAAATCAGAACATTGTGATGTAGAGTTAAATTAATAACTCAAATAAAACTCCAAACATATTTCATTGTGTTACTTTTTTGTTAAGCTCTTTTAGTTTTAAACCTGATGTTTATAAGCTTCTTAGTTTTTGCAACAGTCTGTAAATATACACAACTTTATAATAAAATGCACACATTTACCTTTTTCTAGACTAAACACAGGTATGATCCTAAGTTAAAACATATGAGGTTATCGTGAGGTTGTTATCATCGTAGTTTATCAGTGGATGTTTGCTGGAACTACTTGTAAACAGCGTGTTTCCTGACAGACACACATAGCGTGACTCTGGTCAGGTAGAGACCGGTCTCAAGTCAGCATCGCTGTGATTCGCGGGCGGTATTTTTTCGGGTTCGGTTCTGGGTAAAACAAAGATGATGCGGGTCGGGTCGCGGGTGTTGCATAATAAATATATTAAAATTATAATAATAATTTGGTGCTCGAAACGAACCGAATTCCGGAGCTAAGAGGCTGCTCCGCTGCAGTGTAAAGAGGATAACCCGGTGCTTTTCAAGCTCTAGCTCCGAGCCGGCCCTGAAACACCGTTGGTGCGAATGAGGTATGAGAGTACCGTGGTACCCCGGTGTTCCTGCGGTGTTCCTGCAGGGGGCAGCACCGCTGTGTGTTTCTGCAGTAGAAGAAGAAGGAGCGGGAGGTTGTGTTGCTGTGTGCAGAGCTGCAGAGAGTCTGTAGATACTAACCTCAGTTTAGATAATAACCTCAGAGCCTCTCTCATATATATCTATCTCCGTTAACAGAGTCTCGACTAACCTGGATATTTGCCGGAGGACATGTACCGAGGCCGGCCTCAAAGAGGAGGCTACCGGCCGCCTGAGGCCCGCGGGCCGCCGCAGAGGCCCTACCCGGCCCAGGGGTTCAGGGACCACCGGCCCGCCTACAACCAGGGACCGTCCTACCACCCGGGACCCTCCTACTCCCCGGGACCCCCGCTGCACCAGGACCGCAGGAGGAGGTACGGATCCCCCGGGGAGAAGTGGAGCTCCGGAGCCCAGAGAGAGGTGCTCCATTCATCTCTATCTGTTATCTGCTGTATTGTGTTCTGTTTGAGGAGCCTGGGACCTCAGACGTTCATCCACATATCTGCACTGTAGCTATGCTGCCTATGCACACATGACAAGAAAAGCCTTGAAATATCAGTTATACTTGGGTACTGTATATCTCTGGGTTCTGCAGCTTTGTTTGGTCTCAGCTCCACAGGAACAGCTCTCTCTGAAGCTCAGATCTGTAACGTGCGTAGCGGCCACATGGCGGTACTACAGCTTCCGTCACTAGGCCCATAACATCCTTAAACTTTTCCCATTGACTTACATTCAGAATCAGAAACCCTTTATTAACTAACCCTAAACCTTTACCAGTCCCCCACTGGGAAAGAGAGGGGTCCCCCCCAAACTCGGTCATTATTGAGTCACAACAGCGTGTTGTCCAGCATTACACGAGTAAACAATGAGATGAAAGGGGAAACACTCCACTGCGCACACTCTGTGGGCCCACATCCGGGTACTTCCTGACTACTCTGGCTTCATGCGCCACGGAGCGAGTCTCTTTACACACACAGGGTTAGCATTTGTGCACCGATCTCAGTGTGAAACATGAGCCCGGCTCCAGAGATTATTGTATTATATTGACATGTTCCTCACACACACTACATGTTCCTCACACACACAACTAACGTGTGTTTTACCCGCCAAAGTTATATCTTTACTGCGCCATATATTTTAGGAGCTTTGACAGAAATCCACCATGCTAACGCTAGCTATCAGCTAGCATCGGCTAACAACAGCTAACAGTGTACACATGTTATTTATTATCAGTGCTGTAAAGTAACTTAGTACATTTACTCTAGTACTGTACTTCTACAGTTCAGAGGTACATGGTGTACTTCTACTCCTCTACAGTTCAGAGGTAAATGGTGTACTTTTACTCCACCACATGTATTTAATACCTTTAGTTACTTTACAGATGTGGATGAATGATGTGAAATATAATAAAGTGTTAAATCAGGCTTTAGTTCCACCTGGAGTAAATTCACAAGCTACTAGGGGTGTAATGGTTCACAAACATTTCGGTTTGGTACGTACCTCGGTTTTTAGGTCACGGTTCGGTTCGGTACGTTTTCGGTACAGCAGAAAAAATTATCACAAAACATAAAATATATATATATTTTTTTTAATTATTATTAAACTGTGAATAATGTATTCACTCAAATAAATACAAAATTTAATAAAATAAACATTAAGATGCAGCATTTTGATGAACTGAAATAATCTGTATTTGAATTGTACTGTACTCGTACCTAAGCAGCCAGCTTGACATTAGGACTTGCTTGTCGTTGTATTTTCATGTTTTTTTTTAAAGAAAGATGAACTTGTCCACATTGCTTGCTGAAAGGGCAGATCTGCTGGCACTAACAATGTCTCCTGCTGTGGAGAACACCCTCTCTAGGGACAGAGGTAGCAGATACAGCCAGGTAGCGCTTTGCTAACATGGCAACATAAGGATATTTGGCGTTTGTAATAGCTTTGGCTCGGTCTGAACTTGTTGCGAGTGGTGGAGGCTT
>NW_011349495.1:0-2349 GCF_000735185.1 Notothenia coriiceps | reverse complement strand
AGATCAAATGCACACACACACACACACACACACACACACACACACACACACACACACACACACACACACACACACACACACACACACACACACACACACACACTTTATTCCAACGCAGCACCGGCACAAATTGTGAAGTGGCTGTGACAACATAATTCCACCACTCAGGCCCCATTGAAGAGAGTCAATACCCAATCAGAGAGACAGGCTACCTGAGCCCCGGCCCCCCTCTGTCACTCTGCCCCTCCCTCTCCTATTGATCCCTCAATCACGGCTTCAGCTCACTAGCCCGGGACCAGATGAGAGAGAGAGGGTGAGAGCGGGGGGTTTGAGGGAGAAAGGGGTGAAGAGGGAAAAATATACAGCGAAAGATCGTGTGTGTGTTCACATATGGATTGTGTTGCAAAAGGACTTTTCCCTGCCATATATAGAAGACGGTGATCTGTCGGTCATTACCAGGCCAATCTGCAAGAGAGATTATTTCACTTGAATTGCAAGAGCCATTACTTTATACGTACTGTATTTATGAAATGAGTTTTCTGGATTGATGCTCAGGTGATTTAAACAGAGCATGAATCAATCAACAGGTGGTTAGTACTAGTTTCTCCCTCTACAGTGCTGATCCAGACTATTTTCTCTGTCCTTCTCTTCTTTTCTCTCCACCCTTTGTTCATATATTTCTTCCATTAACACACCTTCCTCTTGTTCACCTCTCAGTCTCCAGAACTTGCGTAAAGAGAAGTCTCGCAATGCAGCTCGTTCGCGGCGGGGGAAGGAGAATTTTGAGTTCTTCGAGCTGGCCAAGATGCTGCCTCTGCCCGGGGCGATCACCAGCCAGCTGGACAAGGCCTCGGTCATCCGGCTGACCATCAGCTACCTGCACATGCGCACCTTTGCCAACCAGGGAGACCCGCCCTGGATCCCTCGGATGGACGGAGACATAAACTGCGGCAAAGGTGAGCGAATGGGGAAAGTAAGACCACTGTAAAGCAATACTGCAAAGAAAACTGCATTTAATTGCATTGGAACCAAAGAAAACACTTTTTTAAAGATGGTGTTTAGAAAAATGGTGTCTGCACTTAACACTTTTTTGTTTCTTGTTTTACATTGACTTTGACTGCAGTCATGCAGGTCGTAGCTACTGCTTAGGTCACTGAGGTTATGTCCTTGTTACATTGCTTGAGAATTTGAGGCTTTAGCAACCTAGGAAGTTAGCATTCTACATTGTATTGACTTGCATACAAATCAAAATAATAAAATATATTCAGCCTTTTCGCTGGGTGAGGCAGACATGGACTTATCACCAAAGTATTTAAAAAAAAATTGTTGCTACAGTAAATTATTTGTTAAATATTTAAACCTTTAATTGACTTTGCAAATGGCTGTAAGTAAGTAAGTAGATAAATGAAACCCAACTCTAATTGATAATTTTCAGCTCAGGTTTTACACAGTTCAGCCCAGTAGCGTAGGCATAAAGGGCGGGCCTGTATAAAATAGGGTGGGCCAGCTTTTTCCAGGGGGAAACATGACTTTAAAGTAGGCCTGGCCTATAATAATAATAATATATAATGCCCATTGCCAAGCATCGTTGTAGCATTTCCCTCCGAATAATGGTCGAAGACCTGACTGATGATATGAATTCATTGAAATCTCCAATATCAACGTAAGAGCTATAAAGACACACAAATAACAAATACATTTAGGCTCCATTCGTATTAGAATCACTTTAGCATACTACCAAAAGTGAACTGTAAATAGACAGCAAAGCTACAAAACAGCATACAAACGAATTAGGACAAAACCCACATTTATATATTATAGTTAATACCAACCTTGTGCCTCTTCGGGGGTGCTAAACTTAACATAAACTTTATCCTTTACTTTCTCCGTCTTTATATGTAGATTAGTCTCCGCTCCTTTTCTCCGTCACGTTGTTTCCATAGCAACAACAACTTCCTGTCAACAGCGCAAACTCGCCTTCAAAATAAAAGCATCTAAATAACACAGGAAGTTAACCTAAATTACATTTAAGACATATTTACAACTGCAACGAAAGTAACAAAAACAATGTAATATCGTTTTCAGTTTTACAGAACACAAATTGGGTTATTTACTCTAGAATTGCACTAACAGCAACAATAGGTTGTAGCATTCAAACCTGCTCATGGACTTGCGGTCCTCACTTTTTTTTATGTCTCTCCAACGAGTTACGCAGGTGCTTCCAGTCTACATATCCATCCCTCGTAAATGCACCTTCAGCTCCTGGGCTGGGGAAATTCCTGTACATTGTACAGAAAAGCGCGTCCCTGCAGGCAGCTCTCTGCCTCTCTCACGTTACTATGGCACGCG
>NW_011349494.1:26330-36259 GCF_000735185.1 Notothenia coriiceps | reverse complement strand
AGGCACATATACTCTTGAGCTTTAGGGCCTCCCTCTTTGCCAGTAATAGCATCTCCCCGCGGGCGGCAGCAATTGGGTTTTTATCCCAAACACATAGACAGTTAGTTAGACAGTATACATCTCCATCATTAATGACCCTGATCATGGTTTAAGCTGCGTTTCCTATGCAGACAAGATACAAAGTGTTAAATAGATGATAAAGGCATGTTGTTTTTGTGTGCAGAGCTTGAAGCTGGCTACTCTCGATATCTGGTCTGCCACATATTGAATGCTTCGCTCATGTGGTATGAATAAGAAATGAATGGATTTCCATTATGTGTTGTGGTGGTATGCTCGGAGTGAATCAGCATGCCTGTCGGACTCCTCATTCCTCCGATCACATCAGCAGCTCATTGGCTCCTTCAGCTGCAGCATGCATACTCCAATCGGCCACCAGGGGGTGAACTTTTCTAACACATCCTTTCAGACAGGCTGTCCTTCACACAGACAAAATGAGCTTGTGTTCTTCTGTTGTTAAAATGAAATTATAATGATTTCCTCATCAGTTATTTTTCAGAAGAACTTTGATGGCTCTCATTCTATGATATATGATGGTTATTATATATTGTCTACATCTTTCTTTGTCCCCTTTTGGATGGATCTGATGGTAGAAAGGCCTAACAAAACAGACGCATGGTTAGGGATGAGGATTATGTCCAATCAGGTTCTTTGTGGCCAAGACAGCCATCTTTCAAACAAGTCAATTTTATGGATCACCAATGATTGCAATTGTCTTGCATGTCCTTAATAATCTGTGACATTATCCATGTTCTTATGCACAAATTGCTTATTGAGTTTTGCACAAGCTGAGTAGGACTCCCGGTCCGCTCATTCAGAAACCTGTTTGACACCTTCACACACACCATGATAGGCTAGCCGCAGGTCGTTTTCTCTGTCATTATTGACTGCCCACCTCCTGCTCAGAAGAGGTCATAGTAAAACCCTCAAGGCAGCGTATCAGTGATTGACTGAAGTCCCTGCCCTGTAATGCTTGGTATCACCTTGCATCAGTGTGATACTGTGAGATGCATAAGCAGCAACATGGAGACAATAAGAGCTTTTCAAATGAGGTCATTTATTGCGATCGATGGCTGAGCAGATATGATTGCCTGTCTTTAATTGCCCTTTGATCTTTGGAACAGTGTACATTCCTATTGATCCTCGCCATATCTGCGATTGAGTGCTTCTATTCAGCAAACCGAAATGTCTGTAATATTTTGATGTCCTCAATATACATTTTGCACATATTATTGACTTCCAAACATATGCTATTTGTAGCTTTATGTGACCTGTTTAAAAATTGACATTGACTCTGACCTCTGCAGAAATGCCAAGATTGCTTTTCAGGGTTTATACTTTCATCGGTCGATATGTTTACATTTTACAACTGGCCAGCGTCAGTCCAACAACAATCGTCAAAATATTAGCGAGGATACATTTTACCCCTGTCAAACACTGAAAAATTCTGAGGGCCTGCACATGTTCACTCATAGGTTTAGGCCCACACTGGGATAAGTGGAAAGAATGCTCATTTTACTCTGACCTTTTAAACCACACGCAAAACATGTTAACCACACACATGCCAAAGCATGCCAGTAAGCAATAATGACATCTGCTTATTAAATGATATCCTGTTGTTTAAACACTTGCTCAGCTCGTCATCCTAGAAAAACAAAATAACAGCCATATCATGCGAGCTGAATGGGAGCCCCCTGTGTTTTATGCCGGATTGTTCTGCAATAATCGCTCCTCCTTGCCTTTGACAAACTGTAGTGTGTTCTGACACAGTGGGGTTTCCACTCACACTCACCACCAGTGAAGGACAACCAGACATGAGAAAAAGGGAACTATAAAGGGTTCTCCATGTGGCCTGAACCACATGAGGAAATCACCACGATGATAAACAGACATACTGTAATTTGGAAAAAGTGAGAAAAATATTTTAAGTGCAGTCCCTTACCTTTTGACTGCTGCCTTAATTGCTGTTGGTGGATTTATCTCCAGCCTGACCCTTTTATGACTTAATATTATCTGATAAACTGCTCTGAATGTGTCTTTCCTTCCAACAAATGATATTAACCACAGAGTGCAGACATTTAAACTGGAAGATAATCACACTTGTTATGTGTGAAATGTTAACTCGCTGAAAGCTATGTGTCACCGATGAAGATTGAGATGGCAAAGATTAAAGAAAACTCTGTCAGTATGCGTCATTTTCTGTGAGAAGTATTTAAATCAGGAGGCCTGAGTTGTGACAAAAGGCTGATTAATTCCTTAGTGTGCATGCTGTTCACACTGGCTCTCAGTATAGCCTTTGTGCTGATCTGGCCTCTCTATATGTTGGCTTGGGAAAACAGAGGAAGCCCACATTGTGCCAGGAGGTGTGTGAAAAGAGTCATGTGGAGATCACTTGTCAGACGAAACCGATCTTACTATACCAATTAGTGTATTGCCGAGTAAACACACAAACATTAATGCATGTTTGTTTATTTGTGCGTTCGTGTTTGCATATAATTCTGCTTGTTGGTGTAAATATGCAGTATTGTGTGTGTGTTTGGACTCTGACAGTGGCTGAATATTGATGAGAGGCCCTTCCACACCCCTTTCCCATGACGGCTGGGACTGGGTGGCACAGCAGCGCGGCATTGCGTCTCCGGCAGAGAAAGAACAACACTGCGCTTGTGTTCAAGTGCAAAACCCTCATTCGCAAGAATAGAGAGCAACCGTCTGTGTGTCCATTACTTATAGCTCTGCTGAGCATGGCAGCACATTTGGACAAGGTTTAATGAGGACAAACTCTTCTTTCATCCAGGTGAAACATACTGCCCCTCTTATAAGCAGAAATTCAATTTCACCGCATTCTTTGGCATACCTCTGCATATCTGCCTTTAATTCACTTCATGTATCACTCCATTGACAATAACTGAGCATTAGCTCAAAAGCAATTTGTGTGCAATTGTGTTTTCTGTAATGCTTCAATGACCTTGATGAGTCGAGTAAAGCAACATTTCCTTTCCCTGACCTGACACTAAAACAAACATGAGAGCACTTGAGGCTCATATTTATTTTAGCAAAGCATGTGTATAAAACTCATGTGTTCATACAACATTGCAGCACCCCCTCCCCGCTGAAAAGCAACCAATGGCATGCGGCTCTGCAAGGCTTCCATTTGAAGCTTCAGTAGTACGGTAGTGTTGCCCGGCAACCGTAACCGGCACATTTCTGGGAGGTCCTGTGTGGATGGCAGCAGCGGTGAGAGGGAGAGAGCAAGAGGCAGAGGATCAGGAGAAGGGGACAGAGATAGAAGGAGGGTTTAACTGAGGGAAGGAGGAGAAGGGTGATGTGAGGCTGAAGAAAGAGTGAGAGCGAAGACCCGGTCTCTCGCCTCATCAGAAAGTTTGTTCTTGCAGCAGAGGAGGAGGAGGAGGAGGGGGAGGGGGAAGCCATTGATGATCCTCCTGCCTGATTCAAACGGGGATGAGCGACTTTTGGATGCTTCCTCCTTGTATCTGTCCTCCACATTCCAGTACCTGTGCCTGCTGGAGCGGTGCAGAGCTTCTTCTGTAGCCATGATGTCTCCGAGGACCCTGGCGCTCTGTGTTTAGGGACCGGCAAAGAGGACACCCTGACCGACCTGGATAGGAGCTAAAAGAGAGCGCTTATTCAGGGAGGTGGATCCTGAGCTCTAACATTCGGTCCAAACCAGCCCTGTGGAGGGTTCCTGAAAGGCCTGGCTTCCTGGGTTGGTGAGGACTGAGTCCAGGAATAATGTGGTTGGTCTGGGCGGGTTAAAAAAAACAGGCTGTCATCCGGTGGCAGCGGCAAAGCTGGAGCTCCAGAGAGAGGACAGATCTGTCGTCCATGCCAGGGACTCACTGGCTGAAGAAATGAGCATGGTCCTCAGCCTGTGGGGCTCTTTAATGCTGCTGGATCCCACTGCTCTTCTGCCCTGTTGATCGTCTGAGCTCAGGATGTGGAAGTTCAAAGCGTTTTGCCTGGATTACTGGCATGTGCTCTGCTTGCACCCACACAACAACTTTTACAAGAGGTATGTTTAAAAATGGCTGCTTTCTGCACTCATGTTTGGCTTTGATTTTTTCTCGTACTTCTTGTTTTTGGTGCAACTTGTAACTATCCTAGAGAGCTTTATGATGTTGCTGTCTGTGTTGAAGGGCTCCCAACATTAAGTGAATCAATATGACTCTAGGGTTTCCTCATCAAAGCGTGGCTGATTGATGGAGAAACTGTTGTACTGCTCTCTCGCTGACATGCTGGCGGACTGAGAGAGACATTACTCAGGAGCATGCAACCTGGATAATCGATTTCTCAGAGCGAACCAGGTTACGACTGTTATTTTGTGGAAGCAATTGGTTGAGTAACTGAGGGCTTGGAATGATCTTGTTTGTGTCGGTTGTCTGTTTAGCGTTGACACTGCGGGAAAGCAGAGTGAGCTGGCTGAATTAATTCATCTGTGTCCCACTGGGAGCTCTCCTCTGTCACCTTTCACCTACTGCCTTATCTGCGCCTGATTGCTCAGTCTAGCTCTGCATCTGGCATCAAGGTTGGCAAACAAATCCATTTTTGATGAATGTATGATGTGCTTTATTTATTTTTTTCACCACAACATGTCAATCATGTAATCAGATTTGATTGTCCTTGGGTGACCGTTCAGACTGTCTCAGTAGTGAATCAGAGGATGCGAGATCTGTAACAGCTTGAACATTATGGTTTTTTATTTCTCTATAGTAGATTAGAGGTTTAAATGATGTTTTTGGCTGCTCCCAGGTATTTAAAAAAGGTGCACACTGCTCTCTCACACTGTGTAAATTACTCACCCCACCCCCCTTCTGCCATGCTGAGACGATTACAAATATAAAAAGCTCTCCTGTGTTTTATTGCCTTTCACGACACATATCTAATGCTCCACATTACAAACACAGACTACACTCACTCAAACTGAGGTGCACATTGAGCCGTTTTGCCCGACACAACCACTTTATATGAATGCATTTTCCACAGTAAAGGTGCTTTAATGTTTAGGTGTTCTTCACTTTCAGCTCTGTAATGTCACATGTGTAGTTCTAGCAGCAATTTCAGCTTCAAAGGACTGTAGTTCCTCCGAATTGTCACTGTTATTCAACACAATTAAGATCCCCGGTTTTGCAGTTGCACAGACAAGATCTACATTTTTTTCCATTTCCCTCCTGCTACACTTATAACATCTAACCAGGGATGTTTGCCAGGGTTTCCTTCATGCGCATCCCGTCGTGCAGATGTTTGATGTCTAAATCAGAAGCGAGCTGCGGTGTGAAGACACTGATCCGTACTTGTGAAACTCAGCTGTCACATCTCTATATGCTAATTCATTCACACATATATAAACACACTTTTTGTCATAAGCATTAGTATTCTGAAGGTGAGAATACAGTATGTCCGTGATTCATTAATAATGCATCACCGATTCAGCTGGCAACTCTTCTTTGAACGTAGGCTTCAGGGAACCCCCCCCAGCTGTTGGCCCTACCTCAACACTCAATGCCTATGCTATTTTTAGTCAGATTCTTTTCTTTTTTGGTTGCTATGTGCAGCATTTGAAATCCAACTTCAGAGGGCATGTTGTCTGCTGAGTTTAAAATAGGTTAAACCAACTAACTGCTGCTAATAGCCTGTTATAGATTGTGATTCAGTGGTTTTTGGCATTATTGAGCAAGATAGTTGATTTTTTTCAAAACAACTGAATATGTATTCAATCCCGCAGAGTTACTGGAATATCCTGGTCATTGGGTGTAACTCATTACACGCTCTGGCCAGTGTAACATAGTCAGATTGTATCCCAGGACTGAGACTGTTTTGTCAAAGCAAGGTCAGCGTATAGTAAGTGAAAACAGCCTCTCCCAGCTGCTGAACTGGGGTTCACCCTCCTCCTGCGCGGCCTTCCCATTGAGAGCAGTGTGATTGTTGGACATGTGCCCAAGTATTACCATACACACAGGGACCGAACGCTCTCTATGGCTCTTTCTATCTCTCCTTCTATCACTCTGTGTGTCTCTCTCTCTCCTACAGTCACTTCCACATCAAACACTAAACATAGGCCCTGCCCATCACCATTGGGGAGCAGCAGATGAGTGAAAGATTGCATTGGACGGCACAAAAAGGAAGGGGTGTCTGCAGAGAGCAGAAAGAGGACTGGTGTGCAGTTCCTTGTGGGTGGAGAGCTTTTGTTAAGAAGACGAATGATTTTTCTTCTGCTATACGTACTGGGCCTTTACCTTACTTGGTCATCAGGCAGCTTGCTAGAGCAGCAACTCTGAGCCCAACATTAACTCTGGGCAGGGAGAACTCGAAAAGGCACAGACAGAGTAACTTTAGCAGCGAAAGAATGATTCTTTTCTGTGGGTTTTCTATGGAAAGTGAAGGATGTGGGGTGTAATTAGTGGTCAACAAGGGAGTGAGCAGAGGCTGTTCTTCTGGTGGCTCTTTTAGGGGAAGTTTCCCTGCAGTTTAGTGTTTTTAAAACTTTTTTTAAAACTTCCCTTTAGTGCCATGCGCACTTTTTTTGGGCATGTCTGATGCCTCCGGTGATGTCACTGCCATGTGGAATGCGATGTGGAAGTACTGCATAACCAGCCGAACTATAAGGTAGGAGACCATCTGCCACTGAGCAGCGTGGAGGGCAGCGGCCCGCAGCATAAGTGGTGGTTGTCTTTCCGACTGACCGCAGCAGTCTGTGCAGATATTTCTGACGTTCAAATGATCAAATAACATTCCTCTCTATAGGCTCAAGCTTCATGGTTTCCTTTCCAGAACCACATTAATATATTATCACTGGCACACAGCTGTAAAAGGCAGACAGTGAACAGTAAAGACATTTTCAAGGTCTTTGAGGGCAGTCTGCTTTATCAAGGACGTGTTTTCAATAATGAAGGTTTAAGAATAATCTTGCCATTCTTTTGTTCATATCTTTTAAGCCTTATTATGCCTTAACTTTGTCTAAGCAGTGAAGTGAAAGTAGAAATGTCCTCTGCCTGATTCAGACTTCTCTCTGAATGAATACAGAGACAGCCAGCACAGAGATTACCATTATTCTGTATAACATAGAAAATACTTTATTTCTTCCATCGTGATGGGATTATCTGATTGATTGACATTTTTATGTCACACATTCCTGTTACATCCACCTGTCATTCTGATCATGTAGCCTGCAGGGAAACTGAAAAGTACTCTGTGTTTGTTAACTAGCTCTTCTGTTACTCACATACCATCGACCTTTCAAAACGTTTATTTTATGTTAAGTTATTTCAGATTTCTGTGGGCAAGCAAAGCAAATACAGAGGGTTCCACCGGTCATCCACCCAAACATACCGTAAATAAATAACTCTGAACATTGAATATATGATGATATGAAATTGCCATTTTAAAATGTGCCAAATACTAAAATATATTTATAATAGATATACAAAATAATAAGCAAATATATATATTTTTTTACATAGAAAATAAATCTACAATCTGTGGACAAAAAAGTGTTGAGTATATTTCAATAAATCAGGCAAAACCTAATTTGATTTCAGCTTATGCTAACAGCGTTTTAAAGGTTATTTTATCTTCCAACTATTATTCTGTCATAAGTCTGTCAGATATCTGTTCAGGAGGCGTTAGGAACAAAAACAGTTTTCCCATAAATAAAAATTAAACTGCCAAAATAAGGTCCTCCTTTCCGGTCCAGACAATAATTTCCCCCCTCCCTTTGATGTGTATCCCCTTTATATCCCAGCCCTTTTCTGCTTTCCCGGATGGAACATCAAGTAAGGAAACAAACAAACAAAAAATATTTTTGAACCAGCGGTGGTAAACATCCTAAAGGGGGTTCATGGTAACCCGCTCCATGTCAAAGAGAATAAAGTCACCGTAGGCGATTCATGACTGAGACAGGAATCCAGCAGCAGTGTGACAGTAGACACCGAGGAACATCTGATACGACTCTGGTTCTGTGTCAGAGAGTACGACGACAACATTACTTATTTAATGTGTGCATATCTGGAGCTGGTTGTTAGTGCGTCCTCGTCCCATAGTGGGTATCCATGGAAAGGAGCACAGGAGGAAGCTCTGTAGAGACTCATCTAAATGAACTGGGATGTTAAACACCGCCTGACAGAACTGCTCTGCTTCATACTAGGTAAATATCTCCAACAACATGATTTAACTCTGGGAAACATTAGCTCAGATAGGTGTTGGCCTGAACTAAACCAAGAGCGCTGGAGAGTTGGTGACTCAACGTCATGCTTGTAGATTATAAATTGAGAGCAGGCGCTGACCCCTTTGCTGGTCCCCTGATTTGCTACGCTGGCTTTATGACAAGCTAGGCCCTTTTTTTTCACTGTTTGTAATGGAAAAGTAGCAACCTGCCAAAGCGAGCTTGCAGTTCCACTGTGGTGAGTGAAAAAATACTCTCCAGGGTGGAAAAGCTGAGACGTGTCTAGGATGGAAGCAGTTTTCTGGTCAGAAATGTCAGGATGATGGAGATCTCAAGTTGCAGTTAACCTTAAAAAGTGTGCTGTTTTCCTTGCCTTGCAATTGGCGCTGAATAGATTCAATGCATAGTTATGTTTCTTTTCTAGTTTTCATCTACAGAGGTGGTCTACAGTCACACAGACAGGGGCCAAGTCCAAGTGTATACGTACATATACAATGCATATTTCTGCTGCCCTAGTTATTTTACTCATACTTGTCGGAATGCGTGTGCAGTGGAAAATAGATTTACACTGCAACAATAAGTCCTCAGGCTGTAGTCTGGTCTCCACAGTAAGGTATAGATGTGGCTTTTTTTTTTATCAGTGCCCGTGACCATACAAAAAAGCTCCTATGTGTTTATGCTTTGGTTGACACTGTGTCTGAATTATAATCAGAATACATTTTATTTATCCCTGGGGAAATTAGGTTTCTTCATCTGAGGTTTATTTCACATCTATAACACTTTATATGCACAGTTTCTTTCTGATCCATGCTTAGGTTGCAGTCATTGTCCAAACCTCTGAATAATTTACACATGGTTCCATTAGCATTGTGTGGGAAGATCTGTTTTCCTCTTCACCTTGATATGACTTAATATCACCTTTTATGAGTGCCAGTTTTCTGTTATAGCCTGGCCTTCTTTGCTGAAAGGACATGTGATCATGACAGTAATATATGGGCTAATATGATATGGCCATAAGGGAAAGGCTTGAGAATAAACTACTGTCTCCCCTCCTATTGCTGCAGGGCTGCACCATGATGGAGAATATATTTGAGAACATTGCCTCTGCTGCAGTATCTACACTGCTCATGTTAAGCTGTACAGCTTTTGAAATGCTAATCACTGGAGGAAGCCAGTTTGTTTACTCTAATGCTGGAGAATGCCAACCTCTAGAGAGCACTTCTCATGTTCAGGGGGTTTCACTGAGGTGTCTGATGACGAGAATGCATACAGTACCATTTAAAATGCATATGCTTAGGAAGATTGTTTCTCTTACGGCCCGTCCACATGGCTTCTGTCCATTCACTTTGAATCGGGTGACGTCACGCTTTGCAGAACTGCATTGTGGTTCCGTCGCTACGCGTTGCTCGCTTCAAAAGTCGAGCAATGTTCAACTTTTGAAGCTTCGACGGAAGCGCCAGCCAATCAAATCATATGCCAGTACAAGCTCTAGCCAATCAGGCCGCGTGCTCGTGTGTCTGGGGCGGGAGATTCATGTGATTGGTTGTTGGTCGAGTTTCAGACACGCCTGCCGGCAAGCTTCAACACACGCCGCCGTGTGGACGCTGCGTGAGATAAATAAATGTTAGTATGTTTAGTAAAGCATGGCAAAAATAAGTGTTGCCTGCTATGCATTGTGTGATGAGTGGGGGGGGGG
>NW_011349494.1:6182-26299 GCF_000735185.1 Notothenia coriiceps | reverse complement strand
TGATCCAGCTCACTGATGAATTCTGTACAGAAAGACTAAACACCAGCACACTCATTCAGTGACTCAGAGGTGACAGGATCTGTTTTCCACTTTGAGTGAGTCAAAATTGAAATGGCAGACCCCCGCATTAAAATTCATGATCTTCGTGACTTAGCGTGAAGCTTCACATTACTCCTGTCATCTTATAAGAGTGGATTATGTGAATGCACAAAAGGAGCAGGTTAACGCGACATGTTATCTGAGCTTTTTCGCAAAATACACAGTCACACGCTGTCTCGCTGCTGTTTAATAAACAAAGCTTTATGAGCTCTAGCAGCTTGGTGTAACCTCAACCAATGACACACACACACACACACACACACACACACACACACACACACACACACACACACACACACACACACACACACACACACACACACACACACACACACACACACCACTTCAGGGGACATTACATTGACTTACATGCATTTCCTAGAGACTTTCCCTAACCTAAACCATAACCAACACATGCCTAACCCTAACCCTTACCCTAACCAAGTCTTCACCCTAAAATTAATGATTCCCCTCATGGGGACCTCCAATTTGTCCCCATAATGGAAGCGAGTCCCCACATGTGACTGTGTAAACAGATTTAGGTCCCCACAAGTATAGTAATGCTAGGACACACACACACACACACACACACACACACACACACACACACACACACACACACACACACACACACACACACTTTTTTTCAGTCTCCCATTACTCTTACCAGCCATTCAGCTCCAGTTCCATCAGCGACTGGTTCTTCTCTGAGTTACACTGCAAACACCACATGCTGGCCGGCACTCACAAAACGATGTAATCCAAACATTAACAGTCCCCCTCACCAGTTCCCATTACTGACTAAAAGTTTTCTCCTCTAACAGACAGATACATTTCAATACTGCCATCTGCTATAGCTTGTAGCTGCCTACTTCTTGCAGACGTTCCCATTTCTCTGCCTTGGGAAAGCAGCTCCTTATGGATGGTAGGCGTACATGGTCAGTGCTAAGTGGCAGTCTGTAATCTGTGACAGGCAAACGGAGCTCCTTCTTTTTCTCTTTCTTCCTCTCTGTCCTGTGTGTGCCGGGCTGGTAGGAGTATAACGGGGGCGGAGGCTGGGAGACGGGAGTGTGGGTTTTTGCCAGGCCCTGAGCAGTATGGAAGGGGGCGGGATGCAGGGAAGGGGGTGTGTGAGCGTGCTTGCTCTGTAGCTGGGTAGAAAAAAGAAAGAGGGATGAGATACCTCCTGCACAAGACTAGCCATGCATGGGGAGGCTGCACAAATTACACTCTAGCAAGACTTGAGGAATATGAAATCTTGTTTTTTCAGGCATGTTATCAGAGAATGTGAAACCATGAAAAAGGAGACAGCGAAGGTTGGGAATGAGAGATTAAGCGAGGCGCAAAAAGCACAAAGAGTAAGCATGGTGGGAATGAGTGACAGCTTGATCCAGTTGGAGAAGCTGGTAAAAGAACAAAGTATGAGGAGGCGTGGCATGAAGGCTGAAGATAGTGACAGGAGTTGGGAGTTTTTGAATGTCAGAGGTACATTTTGTTACCCTTTTTTTGCATGAAAAAGGACTTGGTGGGCAGACATGGCCAATACAAGAGAGCACCTCTATTAATAGATGCTTTCAGGGTTGAGAAGTGACTGTTACGACGTGCACTAAGAAAAGCACAAGAGAGGATTCTGCGTCTCTCTGCTGCAGAACATCACACAAGAGTCGAAGTTCTCTACTTTTAAATGAGCATGTTTAATTGAATGAATGTCACACTGATAAAATACCACCCATCGTGCACCATCATTTCAAAGCTGGCAGGGACTTCCGTCCAGCTTCAGGCTCGCAGCAGATCCCAAACAGACTGTGCCTCCTCTCTGGACTTCAGTGTTGTTGAGACAGGCCAGTGACTAATCACCCCTCTGAGAGGAGGGGGTTGGGTTAAACTGCCCCCAAGTCAGAGGTATTTTCTACCTAATGACAACAGGCACAGGAAACAGTGGAGAATGGCTCCCACATGGAGCCAGTTTACAGGGACACCAATCATACACACACACACACACACACACACTCTGTCTGCATCCCTAAAATGATCACCTTCTCTGGATTGTTTTCATCTGAGACTTCAAATGAAAGAAGGAGAGACAAAGCCGAGCCAAGAGGAAAAAGTGTGCTTTTCTTAACATGTGTTATGGATCACAGCCGGTATTTATGCACAGACTTATTTGCAATGTGTGACTCAGGCAGGATGATTATGTGCAGAAAGGCAGACACACAGTAACGGCCAACTGATCTATTTCAGTTTGAGACCTTGGCCCTGTACTCTGGTGACTACAGCTGCTACGGCCTTGTGGCGCTGCAGGTACTCCACTCAACTTACAGATCTCCCCTATCACGCAATCTTATAACGCTTACCGAAATAAATTTGTTCCGAAGTGCCAGTAAACAAAAAAGATTGAGCAAAACCAATCTCGGGTGCTTTTTTAATAAAGCTGTAATGCACATTATTCAATCATTTCCCATTGTGTACCTCCCAAGAGACGCAGATGGAGGTAGCTATTTAGATCATAAAATGTGATCATGATCTTAGATATTAGCCCCGGTGAAGGCTTTATTTTGTTGGCGGACCGCAGGGAGTGGCTAACTAGACTTTATTTGTTTGGTAATGAGATATGAAGTAATATCATGGTCTCATTTTGAATGCAGGCATGTGCTGTTATAGGCCCCCAGCCTGTCGTGATTGTTTCAGCATGAGGCTCAAGGGCAGCATCAGTTTAAGCATTGAGGAGAGATTAGCTGAAATTATCTAATTAGATGAATTCCAGGTAAAGCTGAGCTGTAAAAGTGTGCACAAACTTCAGGAGGCTGTGTAATTCTCTCTGCCTCCTCTACTCTTACGGTCCTGTCTAGTCGTCTAGGCTCACTCCATCTCCTGAATCCTGGCTGCACGGCTCTGCCCTGCATGATGTCATTGTGAATTCCAAGCAGAGGCCCACTCTCCGCTCATAAAACGCAATTTCTTCAACTTAATACATATGGTCTCTCTGCATTTCAGCTCTTTCTCTATCGCCCCTCCCCTCCAGTTGCACTGCCCTCCCTTCCTTTCCTCTTCCTTCTTGTTTTAGTGTTAGGAAAATTAGATACATTACACATGGGACAAGGCCAAAGAGGCATCCGCAGGTCAGCTTTACAAAAATGCCTTTATCTGGTGCCTTCCCACAGATGTAGTACCTGAGTATTATCAGGAAAACTGAATGCATGTTCCCTTTGCAGAGAGACTGAGAAAAGACAGCAGAGGAAAAGAAAGGGGAAAGTGATAGCTTCCTGGAAACTTGGTCACAAGACTTTGGCGCTACGTGCTCTGCCTACATGACATCATGGACCGTTCCTCATTATCTGCTTCTGCTGGATTCTGAGTGAGTGAGACCTGCGCTAAGAAACGGAAAATAAAAAAATGAAAACTGGGCCCTTGCCGCGTCTGGAAACAATTACCAGCTGATGTCATAGTTTGATACAACAGCATACTTAATGAGAAGTAGTGGTGCGGGATAGCTTTGTGAACACAGAGGACTTTCTTTTGGAGGAAAAAAGAAACAAAGAAGAAACACATTTTGTCTATGAATTCTCAAAAACAAAGATTTCTTTTGCATAAGAGAGAACTGGCAGCAGATGTATAAATAGAGCTGAAAGGAGAGTAATTAAAGGATATGCTGCCTCTGCTCATCACATCCTGGCAGCAAAGACGGAGCAGATGTGTTGCCCGTGGGATCCTGTGGGAATGATCAAAGATCATCAGTGGCAAGCGATGTCTGAGAGGCTTTTCTCTTTTCTTCTGTTCATACATCACTTCCAATCGAGATAGAAACAATCTGTTCATTCAAAGACATGGAAACTGGAGGCTGAACTGCAGGAGATGACTTCTGAGATTAGTTGTGTGTCATCAAAACATTATTTCGAAGGAACTAAATGTTGTTTTGCCCAAGTTCTAACAGCCTAAATATTTGCTTTTCCCTCCACTAGGACTGGCTATGATGTCAGGAGGACTGAAGGTTTATTCACTTATTCTTCAATTGAATAGTTTGAATCTTTTGGGGATATAGAGTTACTTGCGTTTATGTCGAGATTTAGAAAAGAAGATTGTTGAAAAGTGACTTTCACGTCTGTAATGGCCATGAAGTCACTCTCCCAATTTTTTTGTATAGATTTATAAATCTATGAGCATTATGTATCAAAACCCCAGGTAAGATTTTTGCATTAGTATAAAAACAAACCCCAGCTCTACCAACAGCCACTACTAAAATAGCAGCTGTGCAGCTCACACAAAGAAAGAAGGATCCAAGTTTGGTCCTCTGTCTTTTTTTGGGTGGAGCCTTTTCTCATTATCTCAGTGTTTGCGTGGGTTTCCTCTCACATTCCAAAGACATATGAAAGTCAGGTGGGGTGGAGACTCTTAATTGCCCAAAAACTGTACTCCTTTCTGTAAACACATACATGAAACCATGGAAAATACAGGACTGCATATTTTCTCTCTCTCTCTCTCTGGTTGTGTATTGTGCACTGTTACCATTATTAGAAGCAGGCCCTGTTTGTCCATTTACAATGTTTTCCTTTCAGTTCACTTCATTACCAGATACCATATTTCTCTGAAGCTCTTCACCGTAGCCCCACCCCAGCACAGAAACACACTACAGCACTATTCCCCCGTGCTAAAAATAGACCCATGTGAGGCGACACACTCTGGTAAACACTCACAGTGAGGGAGAGGAACAATGCTGCGAAGAACAAGAAGAAGAATGCACATTATCACTAGAGATTGGCCTCTGAATACCCGGCTGATTTAATCTCATTATCTGTTCCTCTGAGGAAGATCGATGTGCAGCGCTTTTCAAAGACGCTGTAACATTTTGAGGTCAGATGGAAAACAGTGCAAGACTTAGACTAGTGTCTCCTGTGGTTAGTGCTAAGAGCAGCCCTCACTGTAAATGTGACAAAAAGCCGCAGCGGGTATAAATACCCAAGGTAGTCATGATGGATACAGGAGCGTGATACCGCAGACAAGAGCGACAAAACAGGCCCGACATGATGAGATCCTTTCCACACTGGGCTCTCAAGGGGGACAGTGCCACCCATTGGTTTGAGACGATACTACACGCTTGATGTGCACTAGGCCTGAGGGCAGACATGTGGCAGGGATGTAATTCAAGAGTACTGAGGTCAGACGTGTTTTTCATGGTTCCAATCGGGAGGGTGGCTGGGTTATTCAAAAGCACCAGGATGTAATAAGACCAGCTTTTTCTGGATGGCAGTTGTTGGGTGGGGACATCTGGAGGTTGGTGCAATAATCTATTTAAGGCAGTGACAGACTCACACCTGTCTCAAGTCACACAGAGAAAGTCCTGTGGTCCACATGCACTATGTGTTGGGTAAATGTGGCACAGCAAAGACGGTCACTAGACTATTTTCCTCATTATAGAAAATAGCACATTTTATTCGATTTAATTGTAATGCCAACTATATATAATGATGTAAGAATGCAAATATGTGCATTGTTCCCACTTGGACATTTTGTACTCATCACTAAATCACTGAGCACATAAAGTACATCTGCACATTATAAAATACAAAAATTAAGATGTCTCCGTCAACTCTACATCATTTTGAAGCCCCACATATTCCCATAGCCCCTACATTCCTCCATGCGCAATAGCACAGGGTGGCAAATCAATCATCAAACACCATCCCAATTTGTACAACATGAGCCAAACACTGTAAATATCAGGTCTCTCTGCAGGACTGATTCCAGGACTGATTTCCAAGAACCATCCGTCAGCATAATCCCTGATAATAAAAAAGACATCTCTCACTTGATATATACCAGACATGTTCCTAAAATCATTATTTGTGTGTCTGTGTTTGTGTATTTTGCCCGTGCATGTGTGTGCGTTTTTGTTTGTTCGCTTGCCAATGCAATCAATTTAAAGCCATGAGCTGAATGACATTATTGAAGTGGGTAAATTGACAGGAGGTGCTAACAACAATAACTGCTTCTTCAATCAGATTCCATTCATTGCCAACTGCACCAGCGATCAGATAAACAGCTGATGAACTTGAAGAATATGTTGTGTTGCTCAATCATTCAAATCACTCACAAGGCTTCATTAGCTGTCAGGCGTGAAATAGTGTTGTGGTTCAGAGCTGATTGTGGTATAAATAAGTTTCTAGGAGGCAAACAGACATGATTAGTGCACGGAAAGTTTTGAACTGATGACTTACTTTAATAAGAGATTCAACATCAGCTATATTGATTCATAGAATACAACCACAACCTGCTACATAATATGCCCACACGGATAGAGGATTAACGTTGAAGAAAAACAGATGAAGGGAGGAAACACGGATCAAAACCTCTGCATTCCGATAATAGCCCGACTGTGATGGCTTACATTCCGCTACCACTCGCAGCTGTATAATCACTTTAGCAGAGTTTGTCTCGCTTTGCTTTTCCTCGGCCCTGGACTGTGCCTCTGTGGCATCACGGCAGAAACACTGCGGCTATTGAGCCTCGAGGAGCAGCTCCCGGCTCGGCCATCTTCATTGGCACGGCCCATTGTTTGTGTTGGCAGCGTGTATAAAGGCAGCCTTTCTCAAGCCTGTTCCATCACGCCTTCCCAGTCTCCGATTAGGGAAAACACAGTCGCTGAACAACAGGGGTTACCGTGTAGTGATGGCCATGACATGTGTCGATATGTCAGGCTGCTGAACAATATTTATCTTCTTGTTAAGTAATTATTCCGAGCCTCAAAGAGGATTTTTCAGGTTCTGCTCCACTTTGAAGTGCAAGTACAAAACGTTTTTCATTTTTAATGGCCCTCATTAGGCTGACAGTGATAGAATCATTCAGGAAGCATAATGTTATTCTAGCAGAAAGTGCCCAAAAATATGACGACTGAATACAGATGTGGTGAATGCAGCTATGAGGATAATGATCTGGTGTGCAAATGCTGCTAAGTCACCTGAAGATATAATATTCACATCATAAATTGCAACACAAGAGATGCCACAGAGAAACCATTACTGTAGAAATAAACCTAATTTGTAGCTTTGGTTTGGTGTGATTTAAGTCATTTAAATCAACTTTAACATATACTACAAAGGTTAAGCAGCGAACATATTTCTCATATCATTAACAAGCTATTCTAAAAAAGATTGGAGTTCATCCAATTTAAAGGTGACCTATCATGCAAAATGCACTTTTGTACGTCTTTTATACATGAATATGTGTCCCCGGTGTTCCAGGGAACTCACCAAGTGTCAGAAAACACAACCCTCTCTATTTCCCTCCATACCCAAATCTCTAAAAAAGGGGCTGCAACGGATCTGATACAGACTGATCCAGATTTGAACACTTCTCTGACGTCACAGAAGTGGCGCTACGGCTATTGGGCCAACTCCACCAATCAGGAGGAGACAGCCACGGACATTGCCGTTGGAAAGCGCTGGAGACGCTGTAGTACATATGCCAGGCCTGTAGATGGTGCTGTTCTCACAGAATCAGCCCATGCAAAGACAGTGTTAAATTGAGCGAAATGAGGAATGGCTAAAATGCGTGATCTGTTTGGTATTTTGAAAAATAAAAAGTATAAATATGCCTTATATAGGTATGGTCCTACACTATATTATTCAAATATAGCATGATAGGTCCACTTTAAACTTTTTCATTTAACTTTTAGTCTCTGGCACAAAGACCAATAATGAAACTGCTGTGTCAGGATCCCATTTTTTGAGAGGAAATCCTGACTCCGAAGCAGAAAACAGAGCGGACCAGGTCATCAGAGATAAACATGAGAAGGGATCGACTTACATGTGAGGAGATCTTCCCCCAACAACAATGAAACTTGTATTTAAATATTAATTGAAAGCCACGGTTCAAAGCACATCAACAAAGAAAGCAGATTAAAAAAGAAATAATGAATGCTTCCCATCTCTCTTGTGTATATTTTCACTTGACATGCACAGCAATGTGTTAGGGAGACAAAAGCTGTGGGTAGAAATAAAAAATCAAAGACAAACTACTGATGATCAGTTTTTTTAAGTAACACAGACAACCGGGAAGCAATCAATCACAGAACAAAAGCACAAAGGTAACGCATTCATCATCGATCTACATTCCTTTTTTCTCAGGAATGTAAAAGGAAGCAGAGGAAACCTTTTGTGCAGGTCACGAGACTGCTGAGAAAAGGATTCATGTTGACATATTCCAGGGGAACGAGATGTCCTGAGTGTGCAAGTTCCATTCATACCACATTTCCACAAGACCTGGTGGGTGCAAGTCAGCAGATCTTATGTTTCAACATTGAGACAGGCTGGGTAGGACATGAAGACTGGCTTTACAGAGCGAGAGAGACATTCTGAGAATAACAAGCAGAGTCAGATTCATGATAACAACTCCTTCAGGAGGGGTTACACAGCGCCATGTTTATTGTTTCATTTCTCTCAATGCCTCCCGTAAGCCCCGCTTGAGACACTGCCAAGGCATTTGTACGAAAAAGAGGGGTTATAAAAAGGGGAATATGGATTAATTCCCCATCTCTATGACAAACTACCTGACAGAGACTAATGTCGTTCGGCTTCCATTTAATTCACAAAACAGCCGGAGCTTATTGGAAGGTTTCTAGCGCACAATGAAACTCAATAAGGATACAAGTCCTACAGGAGCGGGCTAGAGAAGAGCCAGACAGCCGTATCATGCATCAACATTAAGACAACACACCAGCGCGGATCAGAGGAGTCTCACAATTTATAAAAGAAAAATGTATGTCATTACAGAGGAATAGATTTGAAACGGAGAGTAAATCTGTTACCTTGGCTGTATCCTTGGAGGTTTGATGTACGCTCCATAAAGCTCACTGTTTTATTGACTAAAAGCACAGGCCAGGTCTCTTCAGGCTGCAGGGCACATCGATCAGTGGCCCTTCAATTACTTATTAGAGGCCCCTGTCCCGACTCCCCGAGCCACAGTATAATAAACTGCTCCTTTGTGCAGTTATGCATTGTTTCACACATTTTAAATCATGTGAGGATATGTCACTTTTTAAATTAGTGGATGTGGCAGTGCGAGAAAAGGCACTAAAATACTGGCACTTCTGTTGTCTTCCACTAAAGCTTAACTTATTCTTGGTTTTCCATGCGAGACACACATCCAAAATAAATGGGCTTGTACAAGGATGTGGAAACATCAGAGGGGAAAGAGAGGATGTTTCTCTACCTCCTGTTTTCTGGGATACTACACATTTCAGCGAGAACCGAAGGGTGCGGCCGGGAGACTGACGTGTTTTAACTTGCTGGTTTGGGTCTCTTTTGGATTAATGAGGACTGTCATTTTAATCATTCGAACTTCCCTAACAGCCTCAGGTTTCAATCAAAAGCAAGAGGCTGTATCACTAGAGAGTCATTCTCACACCCACACAGTAATCTATGATTGACATTAAAATCAACACGAGCCATATGAGAATGTTTTCTCTTTTGGTGGAGTCTATTTTCTCAAGCTGCTTCAACAGCACGGCTACAGTTTGAATACTGGGAGTTCACTTGGTCTTACATTTTTTCCACATTTGATATATTGGATGACAGACCAAAGAAAAGGAATACGTTGTCTAGGGAAAGGGCAGTCTGACACCGTTTCACACACCCTTTACTGCAGATTATGCGATACTGACCTTATTCTCACATCTGCAGTAGAGTTTACATTTGACTCTGTGTGACCTTAGGTACGAAAAGGATACAGGTAGAAAATATATAACCTTACAAATGTACACTGTGAAGCGATCCAAGTATTGGATATTAATTAATTAATTTAACAGTAAAGCCATATAGGTTTATTTGTACTTAACTACCCAGTTCAAGTTTGTTAAAAGGTCACACAAAATCAGGTAGTCATTGAGATAAATTGCCTGCACTGTGTACTGTTTCTTACACATCTCTTAAAATACATTGGTTACTTCAATGTCATTTGAGGTTTAGATCTTGGATGATAAACCTGCATTAACTTGTAGGTTCTCTTGCTGTAAACACACTCATATCTTATTAACACCAATATGGTTGATATGACAACCTTGTTATCAAACTGTTGCTTCTTCAAACATTAACCTACTCAATGTATTTCCACTGTTTATTCTCTTTTTTTAAGCTCTGTTAAGCTCTCCTTTAAAAACTAAATCAAAAGTATCAGATCCGCGAAATGCGAATCCAATATCTTCACTATCTTTCTGCCTGTCGGTAATCGAGAAGTATCTTGCTGTGTGTTTGTGAAACTTATCCAATAAAAACAGCTTCCTACTGCTGCGGGAAACGGTGCTGATGAGAGTCGGCCATAAAACCACCATGAGCTGAGAGAGACTGAAAAGAAGAGAGCTGCAGGGAACTGCAGTGTGGTGAGAATTATCTGTGGGTCCATCATTTCAAGCGACCCCTTTCACAATGTTGTAGTGTTCATTGTAAACATTATAACATTGATTCTGACTTGTGTTGCCTAAAGAATCTGAAACTATTGAGTCACCTAAATACATTTGATATTAAAAAGGCATTCTGTAAAACTCTTTGGTTCTCTAGCCTCATAGCTATTAGTGAACTACCTCCAGACGTCCGTGTACAAGCAGACCCTGAAGGCCACACAGTCTTTGTTAGCCTCCAGATATTTTCCTGTCCCACCTGTTCAGCAACTTCACTGTGTAAAGGTCAATTGCCTCACTTAAACTTTAACCAGTAAATTGTAGAGCGCACTACAAAGATGTCGCGGTGACAGCTGGAAGGAGCCGGTTTAAAAAGGGAGGCACACGGTGAGTCAGCAACAAAGTAACATCCTGAAAGAAAGCCCTGATAACAGGATGGGATCCTGTTCCTTGTATAATCTGTTCTGAGCTCTGCCATAGTCCCTACTTTGAGTTGCACAGGAGGTTCAGTGTGAGTGTGACAGGTATACTTTATTGTGTGCTGGCCCTCAAAGCGCATAAACATCTGTTCAGTATCGGGTTAAGCTGCTTTAACCCGATGCTGCTCAACTTTAAGCAGCACGGAGACCTTACTTTAGAGCTTTCTCAGCTGGTCTTGATACAGAATAATGAGCAGCGTGCCCAGAAAAGCCAGTTTGCCTTTTTTTGCGATTACTTTGCATTTAATGATGAAACACGAAAGGATTCGGTGTAATAAAAAAAGGAATTGAGATTCATAGCTGCTGCACTCGGACTAATGATCCCAGAGGGGAATTTTGATTTTTTTTTGCCATACCATAAAACGTAACTCAGCAACATCCTGCACCAGGACAACAAGATAACAACACGTGTGAGTTGATGGAGTGTAAACACAGGACAGAGGAGATAGGGGCGGGGGTGATATACGTGGAATGAAGGGAGGACAGAGAGAGGAAAGGGGTGAGTTGCATGTGATAAGGAGCAAAGCAATAGAAGCATGCTTACATTGAGTACAGTGCAGCTCTGTGTTCTCACATACAGCGTGACTGATGAGGTAAAGCTGTCTCACACTCTGTGCATCCAATAGGCTTTAATGATGGCCTCTCTCCATCCATCCTGTGAGCAGGTCTAATGAGAGCAGTGGACCGCGCACATGATGAACAAATGCAGAAACTGATCATCAGAGGTCCGGCTATACGTTTCATTGAAAAGATGCCAACAGGATGCTTGACATGAGCAGGACAATCAGCAGAAATGTGCTGTGAGAGAAACATGTGAGGATGGGAAATGGGGGTTTGGGCAGCGCAGAGGCACAAACAGAAGAGAAGCTGAGGGTTAAAGGGCCAAAAAGTGTTGTGGTTTTGTATCAGCAGGAAAATAAAACATTAAGTATACAGTTCAGGAACATTAAACAAACAACTCCGTACTGGCACTGTACATCAGTGTGAGAGGGACATCAGATTACAGAGCAGCGGTGTTGGCACCCCAGTGTACGAGCATCCACGGCTCTACGCTACGTACTTTCCATACCCACACATTCATATATCCTTTCACGCAGGAGTGCAAATTAACTACCTCTTAATTATTTTTTAGATTAAGTGAGTAATTGTTAAGTCTACAGCAGTCAGAAAATATGAAGAAATCCACAATTTCCCCAAAGTGATGCTTGTTAAAAATGTAAACAATCAACTGACTAAAAAACAAAAACAATATTCTGTTGACAGTGATAGAAAACAGACAAAAGCAGAAGATTTGAGAAACCGTAAAAAGGGAATGTTTCGCATATTTTGCTTGATAAATGACAATCAATTATCAAAAGAAGTTGGTTATTCTGTGCCAAATACTGTCACCCCCACTCTAATGCATTCACCCCCAGCTCTCCACACACCTGCAGGGTCTGACAATGTGAACAGCTGCTGTCTCCATTACAGAACCTGCACTTCACAGCCAGAGATCGAACACACACACACGCACACACCTTCAGAGTTGAGCCCACCTACCTCCACACATCTGTCCCCGGGTCGGCCCTTAACACAAGAACGAGGCTCTGGTGACAAATGACTACTGAGAGGTAACGTGACCGTGGCTGCTGGAAGGCTAGAGCGGCTCTGTCAGAGACTGGGAACCTCCATCGGACTGATTTACTCTCTACTAATCAGCACATTCCCCTAAACGTCAATGAAAAGAGGAGGTTCTCCTCACACAGAGCACCCTCCCCCTCCCTCAGCTGTGCACCTCACAGCCTCACTCTTTCTTTGAATCTATCTTTTTTCATCTCTCTCTCTTCCCACCATCAGCTGTCCTCTCCTTCTCACCCCAACAACATGCCTCCACCCCGGTGTCTGTGGTCATTTATTCAGCTGCTGTGTTGATGTCCATGGTTCAGCGGGGACACGTACAGAGCCTGCGTGTTGCAGCTCTGCAAGGTCACTGATTGTTTTTTTCCCCCCCCTCTCTTCAGGACTCATGGTGTTGCCGAAGGGGAAATCTGAGCTCTCAGCCAGAACACATCCTCAGACAGGCCGAGCACAAGCCAAAATGTGGTTAGATAACAGGTCATCTCACAGTCTCTTTATATCTGAAGTGTGATCTGAATATCATTCTTATTTACATTTTCAAAAATTAAAGGTTGGAGTTTGACACTCAGAAACAGGTGTAAAATCTAATCAGGAGAGCTGACAATATATATACTGTAAGTAACACTGTCTTAGATAACACATGCGTCCTCTCACTTTGTATCCGCCTCACGCTAGTTCTGTCCAGCTGACCAGAGCGGATTGAAACATGTCAATACTCACAAGGAACAAATTCTCTGAAAAAATCCAGTTGTGTGGCTTCCTGTGATTTAAAAATATATACTTGTGTTCATTGTTGCTCTACGTATTTATGCAAGAATATGCCAGAATAGAAATACAGATTTGTCATTTGTCTACTTCTGTCGTGCATCATTTTAATCGTGCATTATACTTTAGCTGTAAAATCATTTTTACATCAGGTCTGTTAAACAAACCTTGGCAGTAAATCTCAAAAGCATCTAAGTGGGAGGAAAGCCAGAGAGACAGGCTTCAAGGCTGCAGCCACCGTGGGACTCCAGACACGATCCCCCATCTGCCTCTATTCGTCTTCTCTCTGCTCCACCATGGCTCACTGTGGCATTTAGAACTGCTCATTTATTTGACTTAAAATATCTCCAATTGTTTAATCACTTAGCTCTCTCTGCCCCTGACTCACTCACAGCAGAACACTTTGATATATTGACTGAAGGGCCATTAAGGCAGACTATTTTCTTCATGACAAATGCAGTCAAAGCCTTAGTGAATCCACACACTGAGACTCTCTGTCCCGAAGTCTCTCCTCCAACAGATGGTGCTAGTGTACAGTCAACGCTTTTCTGAGACTGATCAGGGTTTAGGGATATATGGCTGATCAAAAGTCTCCCACTCGTCTTTATCAAGAGGGGCCCAGTTGATGTAAAGTAGAGCAGCGGTGGGACGGTTACTGTTTTAAAAAGGGAGACAATCTGTAATGGGCTTCAGATAGAGAGGGAGAGGAATTATTCTGTAGTTCCTGAGGGAGCTCATTTAAACTGCAGGCTGACATGTTTGAGTCTGTGTCAGGAGACAGGTTTTATCTTTTAGTCTCATTTATCAGAAATGCCTTGAGTGGCCCTTCATTTTCTTTTGCTTTTAAGATATTTTTTATGCAATTTCTCCTCAATGAAATAGTGAAATCTTGGAGAGAGACAGGAAAGGCAGGGGAGAGGAAGAGGATGACATGCAGCTGGGCCACAAATTGGATAAGATCCCGGGCCTCGGCAGTGAAAAAATAAAATCACACTTCTTACAAATGTCCCTTAATTTGACTTCAGTCTAGCCTAAAACCCAAGCTTTCCTACTTTAAATTGTACTACTTTTAAAACAAAATTACTGGAAAATATCTATAATTCAAATCCTGTGAACCTGTCATTAGTTTTCTATTGTCAAATTGTTTTCAGACTAAGGAATCAAATCAATACAGACACAACATCTGTATGGTATGATTGAACCTTTGTTGAAGATGTCACTGAGAAGAAAGTCATTAGACTACGGTGCATCAGAAGTGTCTCTGTGGACGCTGCCTCTAGATTGAAAGCAGGATTTATCACAATTGCATGCACGTGCACTGATCTCTAAGGCCAGTTGTCAAGGCAACAGCAAAGTCTAAAAAAACTAACTGTCCGTCTCATCAGAAAAGATAGACGTCTATGTTCGTGCAAAAACAAAGTCCTGCGTTTACACACAGCTCAGAGTAATTAGTCCAATCAGGATAAACATTTCACTTTAATGACTGTTTACCAGACACAGTGCCAGCCTCCTGACAGCATGATTATTTTGCTGTCATGCAGGGACAGGTGCTTATTACACAAGCCATGGGCCAACGCAATGCATAAAGAATGTTCTAGGTGGTGATCAAATATTTATTGATCAGAAAATGTGAAATTCTTTAATGAGCCTTAATTAAAAGAGCCACAGAGTTTACAGACACCTGTCCCCCTCTTGCTTCAAGTTATCCCTTCTATTAGCATCGAGTATATTGGACAATGATGTACAAATGTTTTGCCAAGAGCAATATTTATCCATTTATCCTCGCAGGCTGAGACGAGCTGAAAGCCCCCAAAGGGACCACTCTGTTTTATGGAGTAAATGCACTGTAGTGCTATTATCAACTCCCCCAGTCCCCATCCTCTGACCCTACCCCACCTCGCTCATTCCTGACATAAATCAAAACACACTCTGGATAATGAGGGTCTGCATTATCACTGAATAGAGTTGGTGGATTAGCAGCAATTACCAACCTGAGCTCCAGAGGCTCAGCTTGTTCACAGCTGTACCTACAGAGGTGCAGACACAGCACAGTTAAAGCCACTGATTCCCATTCATAGAGATTGATATTCAAAGACCATGCATCCCATGCTTCGGATTCTGAAGCAAAACACACCATTTTGTGCATGTGCATATCAATCAATCAATACACTGAGTATTGCAGACACATCAAGGATTTAAATATGCATGTGTGCATATGCAAGAGTGTGTACAACAACCACAAGGCGCAGAGTGTGTATATAAGAGCTGCAGTGCAGCAGCATGAGCTCATCACGCTTCTATTCTCCCCCCTCCTCCTTCACTGGCCCCCCATCCCACCCCTCCTCACGCTCGCCATTACATAAGTTAATGCAGCACACACCCTCATTATTCTCCAGCCGGGTGTTGTGAAGAGATGCAAAGGAATATGCCATCAAAAGTAGAGTTACAGCCGAAAAGCCACAGACACAAAGAGCCAAAGTGCCTGTGTTTCCATCTGTGCTCCTACAGCCNGAGAAATTGAAGATGTTGTTTAATTGTTGATATATTTATGATCCACGTCAAGTATTCAGTTTCGGCGGCATTTCTTCCAGTTTTTCCAAAGGTCTTCTCTGAGAAGACCTTTGGAAAAACTGGAAGAAATGCCGCCGAAACTGAATACTTGACGTGGATCATAAATATATCAACAATTAAACAACATCTTCAATTTCTCTTCACACAATACGTCTCCTTGCAGTCCTCTAGTTTAAATCTACTACCCAAAAATAAACATATGGAGGTGGGTTACTATTTAAAAAAATGTGCAAATCTATTCAGGAACCTATCCATGTGAACATACACATACACAGCTTATGTGGGGGTGGACCTCAAATCCTATAGGGCAGGGGTGTCAAACTCAAGGCCCGGGGGCCAAATCCGGCCCGCGACTTCATTTTATGTGGCCCCACAAGAGCTTGCAAAGAATATAATATATTATACGGTTACATGCTACTTTACAGAAGCACGTTGCCCATAAACGACATGTCCCACAATGCATCTCAAATTTGACTTTTTCTCAGAATTTTTACTTTTTTTCTTCAACATACAGAATGCATTTTTCTCAGAATTTGACTTTTTTTGTCAAAATATGCCATTTTTCTTAGAATTAGCCTTTTTCTCATGAATAGATTTTTTTTTCAAAATGTCACTTCTCTTTTTCAAAATGTCTCTTCTCTTTTTCAAAATGTCACTTCTTGCAATTATTTGCCCTAGACTTCTGCTTTCAGACGTAGTTAATTATGAAGTTATTACCCTATCCGATAATAATCCAATGCAGAGGCAATAATGTTATATATAATACATTATTTTATATATATACAATATTTATATATGTCTTTTTATATAGTCTTAAAGTTACAACCGGCCCTTTGAGTGCAACCATAATGCTGATGTGGCCCGTGATGAAATTGAGTTTGACACCCCTGCTATAGGGGGTCCGGGGTCTTGCTTCCCCGTTAAGATTTTTTTTTAAATGTTGGAGTTAAATACATCCATCTGGTGCATTTTGAGGGGGAAATAAAGAGACTAGATATATGGGAACACCTAGAAACAGAACTGTATACATTTAAATAATCATAAAATCATAAGAACATGGCCATAACCAATAACATACCATATCCAATATGAAAAAAACACTGAAATGTGTTTATTTATTTGTTTTTGGTTCATTTATATTTGTGAGTGTGTCTGGGCTCCTGAATCTGTCTCCCTCCCTCCTCTCCCCCTGCTCCTCTTTGAGGCAACAGCAAAGACTAGTTTTAGCTCTCAACAAGTTTATCTTACCTTTTTTCACCTAGTTAACATTTTGTTTGTATTATTCATGCATATTTTACTAATCACTACCCCCTCAAATGGAAATATGTGTTTACATAAATGGTGACCGAACCGTTTGAGACCCACTGAGATAACTTAAACTAAGTTAACTATCTAAAGACTCAGAGAGTAATTTACCTCACCAGAGCTGTAGTTATCAGCCTCTCAGTCTGACAGCAAAGGACTCTCCCTCCACCTTGTTGTTGAAACAGCTCCTTATATCCGTTAGCGCAGCTAGCTAGCACCAGATGCTAACAACAATACACGTAACCGGTGCGCGCGCTTTCTCGCTCGCTCGCGCCACACATACACCAACACACACCCTCCCGAGCTTGAATGACACACAGAGACCAATCGAGGGCATTAGTATGATCTGTATGAAAGTGGCAATGTCGGCAGGCCACGTCATGTAGACAGCCAGTCACCCTCTGTGAGGCAGAGTCAGACCCACATTTGCGCTGCGTTGCGTTTACAATATATACGTATATTGCCGGCGGCTGAGTACCGGCCTTTTACTGAGTACCGGCACCTTGCCGGTACTCAGTAAGAAGTGCCGGTACCACATGGGTAAAAATCAGAAGTGCCGGTACTGCGTACCGGTGAGTACCGGCCCAATTCAAGCACTGGTCACATCGGTATAGGAGTAGAAGCAGAGTGGTGTGAAAGAATAGAAAGGCACCTTTATCATCTCGAAGCTGGCCTCCATCCTCAGCTGCTGCACCATCCGCCAGGCCTGAGCCATGCTGCTGGAGCTCTGCATTTTTGAAGACATCGCAGCCTTTGGACAGCCGTGCTCAAACCTGGTTCAGAACAAAAACTAAATACATTTACTGTACTACATCTATTGGTTTGGAGATGCCGTGAAAAGTGAAAGGTTTGAAATGAAAGTGACAAATCCACAGTGTTATAAATCTATTCCAAAGATTCCTGGCAATATGTTCCTGTGGGATTAAAGAAGCACACAGGTCATGCTGCTGAGACTATCACTGCCTTTATACAAGTCACCAACATCCTTTGAACCTATCTGCAACTAAGTTCACTTACTAACAAAAGACAAGATACTTCGATCGCTTTATCTTAAAAGCTGTTTGTTATTCGTCCCATTTTGAAAGTGCAAATGATTGCACCAGACTATTTATTAAGCCGGATCTAGAATAATACTTTTTCTCACAAGTCTGCAAAGGGAGGAGGTTGAAGTGGATGGATGGGACAAAGGCACGGTTTATGTCCTGTGTGAAACCAAAAATTCATGTCACATACCTTTTTAAAGACAAACCATGATGTTTTATTTCTAAACCTAACCTTGTAGTTAAGTATGTTTGTATACTAACATTTGCTATGTATCAAAAATGGCCAATCAGGTGTAGCCATGGTTGTTTAAAAAGAACTGGACACAGGGCATGGGCATGGTCACTTGAGTTTTTCCTTAAGCTTCACCTCCAGGCTCAGTCAAATGAATAGATTGGAAAATAACTCTGCATTTGGCTGATTTTACAACTTTTAGACCCTAATGATTCAAATAAGGGCTATAGAAGTTCATACTGGGTAGTTTATTTTGCAACTTAAAAAATTATAAGCTGATTTACAGACGCCCAATTCCCAATGTAAAAAGTATTTTTGGACCCAAATGCAACCCGGGAAGGCCGTAACCATGGAGTCTACATTGGGGGGGACCACACATTCAATCAAAATTTGAATACTAATTTCCTGCCATTCTAAAGGAAAATATATAAAGATTCACTAACACATGGGATACTTTAAAACCTGTTAAACCCCATGCCTCCGCCCGTGGGGGCAAAAAACAACAATATTCACGAAACTGTGTCTCAGGCATGGGTGTAGGGGGGTGTGGGGCAGGTGGTGGACCTAACCTCCTCTGGGGGGGTCCGGGGGCATGCTCCCATTTTTAAATGTTGAAGTTAAAAGCATCAATCTGGTGCACTTTGAGAGCGAAATGAAGAGATCTATAGATACATCTCTCAACACCCATATGAAACAGAACTGTAAACAGATTTACTTTTTCTTTATTCACATTTTACAAATTACTCCCCTAGCTACTATTCCTGAAAAGTTCGGGTTTAACATCAGAACTACAAGTTATTTACACAAAGAAGCTAAACCGGAGGGTTCGTTAACATTACCATTACGAAATAAAATAATATAGATTAGTTTAGGGCTAACTAGAAAAAGATACCAGAACTGATAGAGGACAAAATTAAAACATGTCTGACCTGCTTGAAGCATCAACGCTAACTGAAGCTGGATTCGGACGTGCGACAGTGAAATACACCCCCCGGGTACAAAATAAAGGTATGCATAAAAAAACAAAGGCGGAACCAATTTACATGTGAAAAAAATACATATCATTTTGGTGAAGTTCATAATAACAGAAAATAAAGATTTTCAAGTATACAAATAGCCAAAATAAAAAAGTCATAGAATAGCAATCTTTGTTTTATATCAGTTAGGTACGGAGCCCTGGAGGGTTCACAGAGAGAAAAATAAATAAAACGTGCGCACGCTTTATTAACTCGTGCGCACGGCGAGACACAACCCGCACAAGCCACACAAACACACCAACAGGCTGGGTGGCCGTAAACAAAGTTTACTGTGCTGTCCAATTAAATGTGTGTAGACCAAGAGGATTCAATATACCATCATAAGGGTTCCACTGTTAATTTAAGCAAATCAGAATTAGAGCTACAACTATCAGGACGGCCTCACGTGGCCTTGCTTGCTATGCAAAGTATTTGTTTACGCGCGGGGGGTGGTTGTGTGTGTGTGTGCGACGCGCGTGTGTGTTTTTGCTCCGTGCGAAATAATTGAGCACGCGTGCGAAATCATGGAGCACGGTGCGAATAATTGAGCACGCGTGCGAAATCATTTGAGACGCGTGCGAAATAATTGAGCACGCGTGCGAA
>NW_011349494.1:0-5585 GCF_000735185.1 Notothenia coriiceps | reverse complement strand
TTCATAAAGTGAAGGAGGTTTTCCTTCTATAAAACAGCTGTGGGCAGCAGATACTGTGAGTCACGGACAGGAATCCCTCAATTTAAATAAAACGAGGCCAAGCTTTATTAACTCGTGCGCACGCTTTATTAACTCGTGCGCACGCTTTATTAACTCGTGCGAACGAGAAAGTAAAACGTGGCCACGTTTTATTTATTTTTCTCTTTATGAACCCTCCAGGGCTCCGTAGTTAGGCTATATATTGGGAGGGACATTTTGAGCGTATCTGAATATTTGGGTGGGGGGGGGGGGATGTATTTTGGGGGGGGGGGTGTGTGTCCCAATGTATATTGTGAATTCGGCCCTGCAACCCGGACTGGAACGGAAGAGTTGTCCCTGTGTGGGACATCGATGTCCGTACCAAATGTTGTGCAAGCTGGTGATGCTACAGAAAACTTCAGCTCCTGCTATTATACCATTTATCCTCTGGGCACCTCGAATGTTTTTACAAAGCTTCAAGGAAATTCATGTTATATTTGTTAGACATTTCATTTCTTAAAAATGGGGGAAAGACTGATGGACTGATATCACCATCCCTGGAACAATTACACAAATCAAAGCTTGATTTGATGAAGGACAAGCTTTGTACAATGTTGCAGAAATGATGATAAATGAGGTTACTAAGATGTTACTGCACACATCCACGGCTGTGCAACTTCCCAGGAGTGACAGTTGATTTAATCTAGAATTGAGTCAATGTGCGTAAACGCTGTGGCCCAACCTAACCGAATCCTGTTTCACAATTCCCACTTCCAGGATACAATAGTTTGCTTTTACTGGCTCATTACATCACTCCCTGAGTTACTTTGAGTGTCTGCACTGTTGTAATGCTCTACCTTCCAGTCCAGCCAACTGCAGTGCAGAGCAAAGGGGAAGCAGGCGAAGCAAAATGTGTCTTTACTGTTCACTGCAAAAACGTAATTTATTTGAAGAAAATCCAAAGAGATTCTCAGGCAAGAAGAACATTGTGTGTCCAATTTTGAGAGCAGATTGTGTGCAGTTTAGCAATAAAGGAGATGTTCTCTGTGTACTCAACAATTGTTCAGCCCTGATAACTTGCAGCCCTTGTTCCTGGAATGAATAAAGAACACACGGCAGTAAGTGGCTCTGTGGGACTGACGGACATAATATTTGACATGTGGCCTGTTTGCTCTGTGCAGGATATTACAGAGGAGGGGGACACGCTGAAATGGAAGGCAGATGAAATATGGACAACAGAACCAGATACAGAGGGGAGACAAGGCCGTGCACCCCTCTAATACCCCCACGCCCATCTCCCCCACCCACTCCCTTCCGCTTCCTACACAGGAAGCAGTATAGCCATTTGCCCTCTACAGTAGGCCTATACATGATTAAATAAGGGGTGGGGTCTTCACAAAAGGAAGCTTCATGTACACACACATGCTATGGGAGTAACGGATTACAAGTAATGGGATCACATAATCACGATGCAAACAAAGATAACTGTAATCCCTTCCAGTTACATAAAAAATCTGATTACTGTCACATTTCTGAAAAAAAATGGGATTACTATCAGGATTACAGTGTTACTAAAACCTAAAAAGATCTGAATCTGCTTTATGGTTTTCACTTTCTTTGCTTCATTTTTTCATTTTTTAATTCAGTAGGTGAATTTATACGTTCATAAAATAGTGTGTGTGAGATTAACTGTGTGTATTAGACTAAAACGGAGCATTTTATGTCAGTTCAGATTTTATTTCTGCTTTTTTAAACTGTAGTATGCGCTCATGTGTTTCAGTATTGGTGTGTAGGCTGCTGCCTGAATATGCTTCATTCATATAAACAAAATCATTTTTGATCCCAGATATCTTGGTCTTCTTTTCTAGGGTCATTGTATTAATTTTAATTTAGTCTTGTATTCATTCACATTGCATTTGATATTGTTGTAATGGAAAGTAACAGAAAGTACATTGGGTAACGGCTTACATTTTTTAAGTAACCCCCCCAACCCTGTACACACACAATGCATAGTTGCAGAGAGAGAGCATGACATTGAGACCTCAGCTGCACTTTCTGCTGACTGCTCTATAGAAACTGCTCTGGTCTCTTGACCCGTCCTCTCATTGTTCCAGAACACTCCATGTCGTGGCTCTCTTGTCAACACAGCTCTAGTATTTAAGTCCTCAGCTGCACCCGCAAGGCATGAGTGGACACAGAAGCGAGGGCTGCGTCACAGCGTCTGCAGGGACGGTGTGTGAAGCCAGAGGCTTCTATAGAGCTCCATACATTTCGTAACTAGCTGTAAAAGACGTCAACACGGCTAAGTGATTTAAAGGCGGCACCAACGCACAGTAGAACAGGACAGCACTTGATCCGAGCTGTTACACACTCCTCTTTTATGTTTGAATAGTGGAAAGATAAATTTCATAGATACACATGAAATCACTGTCTTTCATTTATGTGTCCTTCTTCTGAACTCTCTTCAACATCTTGTCGCACTGTTTTCCTAAACACTATCTATGCTTTTTATCTGGCTCTAAATGATTGTCATCACCATGCAATGTGAACAATGTCCTTTTGTAACTGGATCATAAAATCTGCATTGTACTGTAAAAAGTGAGATTTCCATGTCTTATTTAATAATGAAGCAGGCCTATGTGCTGCCGGCAGTGTTGGAAAGTACATTTACTCAAGTAGTAGGCCTACTGTTCTTAAGTATAATTTAGAAGTAATATTATTTACTTGAGTATTTCAGTTTTCTGCCATTTATATTTCTACTCCACTACATATTGTACTTTTGACTCCATAACATTCATTTCAAATTCATAGTTACTTACTTTGAACATAAATAGCATTAAGTGTTTAAATGATCAATATAAATACTACTAATCAACTCAGTAGTACATCAAGTGTCCAAAAGTTAATTAAAATATCAAAAATGTATTTAATACAACCAAAAAACTAATAATAATACTCTCTAATAATACAAACTTTTAAAACAGCCCTTCTGCACAATAATTACTTTTACTTTTTATACTTATGTGCTGATAATACCTCTGTACTTTCATTAAAGTAACATTTTAAACATATAACTTTGTAATAGGGTATATTTAAACTGTGGTATTACTACTTTAACTTAGTAAAGAATTTGAGCACTCCTTCCATCACTGGCTACTGGTTGAGTATGAAAATGCTGAACCCACGGAAAAATGCACAAAGCCCAGAAACTGTTCCTTTAGACAAGCCGCCAAAACTTCCATAGTTTCAACATACTGTGATGTCATAATTTTACTTGAAATGTGTCGAAAGTGTTGATGATGCTGCACAAATGCAGAAAGCATAAATGCAGAAGAACCAGAAACACTGACCAATCAGAGGAGAATGGAGTTTTTTTCAGATACGGCTATATTGACACGATATGAGCAAAATTATGTTTAAATCAAAGCATGTAAACAGTAGAAACACACACTACAGGATTTAACCTGAAAATGATTAATACTGATATAATTTCAGTATGATATTATATGATGTTGCAACTTTGGCTTAAGATAATGTGAGAAAATGGGTAAGAAAGATAACAACAACATTTTATTTGAGATTTATTTCTTGATGCCTGAGGGGCCAGATGTGGCATGTGGCTAGAACACACACTTGCATCAGCATTAGTTCAGCCTCCTGTTGTGCCACACACAGACTCTGCTGTGCAGCTCTTCTGAAGGAGCGGTGTAATCAAGTGGGGCCCTAAACCTCAAATGTGCTGAATTTCAAATAATCCTGTTTCTGGGCAGTGTGCTGAGCAGCTTTACTGTAACTCTGCTGCTTCGGACGGATTAAAACATTCCCACAGACTATATCTCGATCTAAAGAATTCTGCAGGGATGAGGTATTTTTGAACAACAACCCCAGTTAGCATCATGCCAGCTCCCTTGTCAAAAAGCCAATGGGATTTTTCCTTTGGATTTTGCAATACTGCAGAAAATGGGATCCACGGCAAACAAACGTTTGTGCTACTTCCTGAATATAATTTTTGAAGCCTAAATTAATTTGCAAGAAGTGAATTGAACTCTCGGCAAGTAAGCAAATACAATATGTGTTCCCTCTAAGATTTTGATCTATAGCTGAAACCACAATACATGTGACTCTGTGACAACTCTTTCTTAAACACTTTAGTTCTAGCCCAGCAGAGCATCAATTACATAGAGATTGTGACGCTGCTTAAAAAGAATGTACATTAAGCTTTTGCCTCAATGCCATTTCATATTATTTTGGAGATCTAAAACAGATGCATGAGCAGAAAAAGATTCCAGTCAAACAAATATAAACAATCAGGGGAATGTGTCACTGCAGGGTATATAAAACGTTGTATGTGTACTGAGCCTTTAGAATCCCTCTTTTCAAAATAATGTCTGCAATACCTTCAGCTGTGGTGTGCCGGCCTGCATCCAGCATGAGTATTCATGTGTGGTGAATGTAAACATGTGGCACAGTGAAAGCATTGATAGAAATACATCTGAAGTCCTACAGCAGACGGAGTTCTGTGATGTGGCTGAGGGGCTTTACACAGGTGGACCTCAAAGTCTGCAGAGTGTCTGATCTTCTGACCCAACAGATACACTAATAACCTACTCACAGCTGATTCAAATCAACAGCAAAGCAGGACAAACCGTGCCTTTTGTATGACAAACAAATTGTAACATCAATATTTATACATCATGGCAAGTGTAGGTCAAGCCATATCCAACATTACATGCATCTACAGTCATATTTGTCAGGTATCAAGCAAATTGCCAATGCCCCTGCTTCAAGGTTCTCAAAAACTCACCCATTTTTCTATATTTATTGCAATTTCAAATATTTCTTGTTGGTTGAACAACATTTTCTACATCAAATTCTATCAATGCATGAACGTCAGTAAAAGTCATTAGGTTTACATTTTTTGAAGTTTGCTTTAAAACTATCCAAAATGCCTATATTGATGCAGTCTTCGGTCGCTGTAATCATGTCTCCTGTCCATACTGGGGTTAATATTCCTCAAAGAAAAAAAAAAGGTTTTGCTGAGATAAATGCCTTACATTTAGGAGAGATGGATTGTGGATATATTTCCAGAAATGAAAGTGGATTTGAGAGACCAAACTCCTCTATGTGCACAAATCATTTCATTTTCTTTAGCTTTCCCTATTGACCAGACCGCTTTACTTTGCAAGGTGGGATCAATTTAATCAGGTCACAGATGCTATCTCTCCGTGTGTTATGACTGCAGTGGAGAAACTATACTGCAGTGGAGAAATACTATACTAGTCAGATAAGGACTCCTTCCCCACCTCTCTGGGGGGGAAGGAGTCGGAGCTTGTGGGGGAGGTGGAGCGTTACCAGTTGGATCTGGTCGGGCTCACCTCTACGCATAGAGTCGGCTTTGGAACCTTACTTCTGGATAGTGGTTGAGCCAAGCGACAAACTCTGGGGAACAGCCGGGACGCCAATACGGAAGTGCAACACACTGCAGTTCATACATGGGCCGCTAGGGACTGACTGCAGAAAGGAGCAATTTCCATAGACCCCCATGTTAAAATGCCCAACTTTACAGC
>NW_011349493.1:0-13638 GCF_000735185.1 Notothenia coriiceps | reverse complement strand
CTAAATGGAAATTCTGTCCGAACAGAGGCTGGAGAAACTTACTTCATGTAGTTCTTTGTAGTTCCGCCTTGCTTTCTTTATTTTAATATCTCTCTGTGTCTTTCACACTATCTGTTTTTTAAGACATAATACAAAACTTTATTGTTCATTCACATGGACATTTTTTGCATAAAAAAAATCAACCGAATAACATTAAAAAACAAACGTTTGTTTTTCACTTTCTCTGCCATTTAATGAAACAAATATTCATATTAAATAAAGTTACAATTGAATGTATTAATAACAGAGCTTCGACTGAATATTCTTTATTCAATAAACTGATTAATATTTAAGACTACCTTATGACAGAAACATATTTTTGTGGAGCTCATGGTGACGTCTTCAATTTGTTGCTTTGTCCAAACAAACATCTTAAATCAGACAATATTAGGTTTTCAGCTTTATAAAAATGTCCTGGATTGAATAACTTGTAAATCTATAGACTTAACATTTCACTTCTAATTTAGGACTTAATGTAAATGAAGTACATTAGGTCATTTGCATAGAATATTAAACTTTTGCAGGATAATTAATTGCAACCTTTGTCTATTCTTCTATTTTTAAAATGATTCAAAGTATAGAATTCACTTCTTCATAGTCTTCTTTGTCAGGTTTCTGAGCTCGCCAGTCCGCCTGCTCGACCGTCTGATGAGTCTTATGACTTAGTTATGATCATCGCTCATCACTTAGGACAGACTCCTTGGCTAACACAAGGGCAGGAGAGACAGATGAGGAGGGTCCAGTACTGTGTGCAGAATGACATTAAAGCATCCATATAGTATATAGTTTGAAATCTGTGCACGACTTGCCTGTGTGATTTGAATACATGGTACATTTTATAGAGTTGAGATTGCAGCCATGAATCAAAGAGAAGGAATGAACTTGTCTTGAGGGGGGTCGCAAGAGGTTGCCAAAGATGGTGAAAATAATGGAGGTGTGTGTAAAAAGCAAATTCATGAACTGATCATGAGTTGTAGTACTTTTAACTTGTTGGAGCGTCTTAAAATAATTGTATTAATTACATTGGAAGGACCCATTATACCACAGCTGACATCTCATGCCTTTATTATGAATTAGTGAAAGAACCATTTATCCTTGGGCTGCTGCCTGCGCTCAAGAGGAAGATTATTTATTTACTAGAGAGTATCTCACTGAGCCAATGTCAGGAAAGGCAACCACACCAACATTATATCTTGTTATATTGTATTGAGCCAAAGCAATTAATCAATTAGCAAATGGACTGAAAAAGAACACTTTAATTTCTGCTTTTCTATGTTTTATATATTTTTGAAATGTTTACTTTGGCCAAAACAAGCTATGTCACCTTTGACATCAGGAAATTGTGACGTCCATTTCTTTAACTGTTTATTTATTTAATACACAAAATAATTTGTTCAATATAAAAAATGGTCATAAAAAAATCATTGTTTTTTTTTATATCTGAAGAAATGAATACGCTTTTATGAAACATTAGATCAGATTAGATTTATTGTCCCCAGGGGGAAATTCTTTTTCACGGCACCGTACACAAGTCTTTAAAGACAATGATAGGACCAACTATTTGAGGAGTGATGTGATTATTGAAACCATCACTCCTTCACTAACTTCAAGTGTTGAGAAGTTCTGATTCAGCCCAGCAGGGGACAGATTGATCACGTTCCTCTCATGTAATGAAGAGCAGCATGTTGCAGTGAAGAAACGCATCACTGCCCATCAGACGGACTCTCAGCTGAAGTCAGTTTGATAATCACCAGCTGCTGGATAATTCTGCTTTAAGTTGAAGTCAATTTAAAGTTCCATTTGATGAGCTGCATGTGGCCAAAGAGTGCTTCATAAAAAGGTCGCAGGATGACTCCTCTCAAAAGCCAAAATGTGTCCAACTGTTTTCTGTCGGATCAAAGTCACCTTCAGCGTGACTTCTACTCGCTCAGTAATTGTTAAAGGCGGCGGTAAAATTCTGATGAAGTCGGAAATGCAAACACAGAGCTGCATACTGATGTGTTGGTAATCGTGCTGCAGTTTGATGTTGGAGGGAAAACTGTGGTATGAAAGACGGACGTAGAAACTGTTCAAATATCTTCTCACAACCTCAGCAAAACGAGTCTGTTTACCATGGGATGTTAGACATTTTGTAGTTCAGCCAGGGAGAGTGCAGCCAATGCAGACTCTGTACATATGAAGCTGCTGAGAGGTGAATGGCAGTAATTACACTGTGGCCTTAAGTCACCTGGGAGCAGAATGGCAGCTCAGACGTATAATATGTCTGTGTGTGTGCGTGTGTGTGAGAGAGACACAGAGAGAGTGTGTGCCTGAGATCAGAAGGATTCCTCTGGAGTCACTGCAGTCTGAAACTCAGCCACCTCTCCACCCGCCAACAACATTTTCTCTGCCACGCTCTGTACACACCACTGCCCGTGTGATATCGGCCTGAGAAGCAAGCGTTAGTGTCTGAAGGAGAAAGCGTGGGCGAAAAAGACAAGTAGCCTACAGTAGAAAAAGTGGCTCACTCACCCAGTTGTTGTTGTTTGGCTACAAGTGAAAATATCTTCTGTACAGATGAGAAGTTTTCTTACTGAGAAAAAATAACGAAAATAAATAAAAAAACAAACGTTGAGTCATACTGAAATCAATAAATTGCACCAAAGAAAAGTATAGCAGTATAGTCGACTGTCGTCCTGCTTCATCTCTCAAACAAACATTTCATGCCTGACAGAAAATGTGATTTTGAGGCCGTAAATATCAAGTAAACGTGTTATACCAAATTTGCTGATCAACATAAATATTTGTATAATATTACAATGAAACAGTTGTGATAAAGTTGTAATGGAAATTGTCTCAAGAAATTCATGTTATTCTGAATAACTATAGATAAAAAACGAACATGTTTATATCGATACATCAAAATGTAAGTATGAACCACAATCTCCCTCTTTGTGAGTCATGTTGTTTTGTTTAATCAGGTAAGTTGCTTTTTGGAGGAACCAGTACAACTGATCAGATCAAATCCTCACAGATAATGTTTACTGTCACAAGTTAAATAGTTTAGTTAAACTTTCCCTTAGTATGAATTTAGTATTTCTCTCTGTTGCCATGTCAACACAGCATCAAAGTGTGTCTCAGAGTGTGTTCAGCATTCAGCCTCAGAGCCTGTGAGAGATCTAATCAGCCGAGTGATCGAATCAAAGAGCAGGTCCACTTTACCGGCCTGATTTCCTCCCTCTGATAGCAGCGGGCCAGAGGAATTTAGGTCAAGGTTTGCTCTGATAAGATCGTCTTGTCTTTAATGCTGCAGACACTCCTGCAGACCTTCACTCTTAGCTCTCACGCGCCTGGTCACGAATCAGACACTGGAGATAAACTCTGAACAGCAGACCTCTCCAAAGGGCACACAGTGTGAGATCCACCTCCGAGCAACAACTCTGAGCTCTGCAGTTTCACGCTTTAATAAATCAACTTTGTGGGAAAGAGCTGGATGTTCATATACAACCATAAATATCACGGAGCAGCTTTACTTGCGTTGCCTAAATGTATGTTTTTAAATCTGTGTTAGCAATGTTAGTATATTGTTGTTATTATTATGCTATTAACCCTAAAAGGGCATACAGTGTGAGATCCACCACTGAGCAACAACTGAGTATTTGTATACTGTTAACACACATTTAGTTAATCAATCCTCAGCATAAGCCCTGTAATAAATCTTACTTTTATAAATCTTCCAATCTGTGCCCAGGGGATCAGCCCCTTCCTACATCCAGGCCTTGCTTAGACCATACTCTCCAGCATGTGCACTTCGCTCAGCGTCAGCTAATCGGCTTGCTGCTCCTTCTCTGCGAATGGGACCCAGGTACCCCTGTTTGCTATCCTGGCCCCTGAATGGTGGAATGAGCTCCACATTGACATCAGGACAGCAGGAACTCTGCATATCTTCCATCGCAAACTGCAAACACATCTGTTTCAATTGTACCTTGGGAATACAATTCTTTGGCGAACATAAAGAAAAATTTGAAAGAGTTAACTTATGACTTGTAACTAATTCACCAGCACTTACTATGGTATGACTTGCTGAAGTGAATATATCAGCACTTTCCTTCTTGTTCTGAGTTTTAATCTCTATTGTTTTTGCTCATATTGTAAGCCTCTTTGGATAAAAGCATCAGCCAAATGAAATGTAATGTAATAAATCATTTTTAATCTCACTTCTACAATTAACACATTTTTCTCTAGCTGTCAGGAGCTCCTTTATTTTATTTGTGCCATCAGCAAAAAAACAACCCAGGCAGTCTAACTTTTATTATTCATGAGCATTGTTTGTTCTCATTTTGTTGTCTTTTATCGACTGTCACAAACCTGTTCTGCAGTGGATCGACCTTCCCATATTTCAATCTCTAATCAATGTCTTTATATCATTGGACCAGACTTTAGCCACTATGTGTTTTATGTTGTTCAAACCAGCTTCTAGCAGCGTTAGACTTTAAACACTCTGATTTTGTTCAGCCACCTGTCGCCTCATCACATTACCCTCCACTAACTGTGTTTTCTTCTTCTTCCCTCTGTCCTCAGTACTTCGTCCTGCTGCTGTGTATCTTCCTGTTGGAGATCCTGGCTGGCGTCCTGGCTTATATCTACTACCAGCAGGTAATCCCCTTGACGATCAAAAAAGTCCTTTCCAATATATTTTACAAGGCACCTGGGGATTTGATCTGTTTGTTAGGTTGTATGTGTGCAAGGATGGAACAGCAGCTGACAGATATGGGAAGATTAGATATAAAAAAAGTCATTTTATTTTGGACACAGATGTTAGGATATATTTTAAGTCACAATACAGTCTTCGCTGAGTTGTGTTTGTTTCGTTACTTCTTTTGACTTCTGATATTTGTTTAACCTCTTGGGTGGACGCCCGCCTGTTCTCATAGTAAATGATCACATGTCTATGTGTGTGTAAAAGCTGTGAAGTACTTTACTGAGAAAATCAATAGAGCATGCTTGACACTTGTTACGTGCCTTTTTATCTGAGCATGTAGTCAGAAGAGTTCAAATACGACTGTTTATAGTCCCACATGGCCTTTGCTGTGATTTTAACCACCGCAAAACCAACATGATAAATCAGTGTGGGGATTTATAACAACAAATATCATACTAAACTATTTTATTTTGGGAACATCTTGTCCTAACTTTATTAAAAATGTTCTCTAGGAATACTGTGTCAGAATGATTTGGATGCTTTTTATTAGTGTTTGGATTGAATTACAATCAAATGGAACCGTTACATCCCAAAAACAAACTAATTTTAAACTCTACTCACACAGGTTTAACACTGCATAGAGTACTAAACACTACAAAATGCACATATGTGATAACTGTCTCTTCTCATGTGCTGTAGTTGACTAAATCCGACAGCGTGTGAGTTATGACTGACTGCAGGGCAGGTAGTTGCAAATGAGAAGTTTTTTTTTCTCGTGTAATATTAATCTGACACGGCTCTGCAGCAGCGTCACCACCTCCTCGACTTGTCTTTAAGGCCCGTGGCTTGTAGCTCAGCAACAGGACTTTTCTCAGTCTAGAGGTGCACTGCCTTCATTGTAACATCCTCATTCATAATACACAACTCTCCTAAACACGAGCAGTCTCTCAGTAGCTCTCTGTTCTTTCCTAAAGGTCCTTTACCAGCTTCAAAAGATTGTTACTGTGTTACTAAATGCTTTAAAGCCACTCTCTTTCCTCCCTCTACTCTTCCTCCCTTGTTAACTGTTCCTGATTTCTTAATTTGTCGTGAAAACGTAACAATTGCTTTTAATTGCGAGATGCCAAACACACTTATTGAAGCTGCAGGTTCTCCACACTCGTCACCTAGAGTAAAGGGAAGCGACAGCAGCATCAGTTTGCAAACGTCAACACATTTCCTTCCTTTAGGAATAGAAAGTAATAGCTGCTGAACTTCATCACTTGAAGGCAATCACAGCTACATCTGCAATTACATCTATTTTATGAAGCTGTTCTTCATGTGTAACATTTGTTTTCTTTAAAACTGCTTCTATCTTTGTACAGTATGGCCTGAGATCAACTTAATCACACACTTGATTTACAGAGTTAAGCCAATTGTGTGTGTAGAAAAATGCTTGTCTTATAGTACAGTTCTGGTGACCTGAAACGCATGTAAAAATATTTTAAAAGTAATATAAACATTTGTACGTTTAAAAAAGGAAGGCGGTCAAATAGCAGCCATATAGAAGATACATAGCAGCTGTAGAAGTCAAATCAGCAGATGCTGGGCCGCTGTATAGCTCAGTTTGTTTGGACCATTTGCCGAGTTTCATCCCCTCTGTCTCCCCCCTTCAACACTTGCACTCGAATAATGGCACTGGTAGCCCAGAAATATCTTTTCTTTTTTTAAACACAGCAGATGCTATTATTTTCCTTACCTGTAGGTGTTGCACAATGTTGCTGTTACTTTGTTGAGACTCCCAGGCCAGCTGCAGTGTTGGGGCGATGGCTCCTAATTAGATGCTTAAACTCAGGTTAGCATGTATTTATGGTTAATGCCACATAAAGCTGTTCTCTCACACTCTGGCTGTTTCTTCTTACCGAGCCATTTCATACTGCCGCAGTGTCTCCCAGAATATCAACAGGTGAAATTAAATGCTCCCCTCGTCCTCTACCTTCCTCTTTGTCTTCACCTCCCGTCTCTCATCTCTCTCCGCCCTCCCCTCCTCCCTTCATCATTAATTCCCTTGATATCTCCTTCATGCTTTGATTTACAGTGGTTTCCCAGCTGGCTTGTTGCCATAGAAACTGAGCCCCCCAGACCTCCCGCTCCTGGAGTGTCTGCCGCTGGTCTCGAGAACAAAAAAAGAAACATACAGACTTTCTATGCCTTTACTCTCCTCTGCTCCTGTGTTGTTAACCTGCTGTCCATGACGTGTATCGTCAGGAGGTGCTATACATCTCCTCAGTCAACAATTACAACTCATTTCATCACTTGGTCATGCTCCATGCTGGCCTAGGATTTCTGTGTTGCTATGTCATTGGCTGTTAGTGAATATAGTGTGTGTGTGTGTGTGTGTGTGTGTGTGTGTGTGTGTGTGTGTGTGTGTGTGTGTGTGTGTGTGTGTGTGTGTGTGTGTGTGTGTGTGTGTGTGTGTGTGTCAGCTGAATCAGGAGCTGAAGCAGAACCTGAGGGAGACCATGACCCAGAAGTATCAGCAGAGCACCCACGAGCACATCACCAGTGCGGTGGACAAGCTGCAGGAGGAGGTAAGAGTCTAAATACCAGGATGTAGAGTGGCGTGGATACAACTAACAATATAACAAGGTGGAGGTTCAGGCTGATGCCAACAATGATTTGCATTATCATTTAGTCTTTTAATGGTTTGGTCTATAAAATATCAGAATTAGTGAAAATGTCCATCCAAGTTTCTCAAATCTTCAAATTTCTCGTTTTCTCAGTCCAGATTTAAAATAGGACATTTCCCAACAGACGAAGCAGGAAGTCTCCTTATTGGAGGGCTGGAAACTACATTTTTTGCAATTTTACTATGAATGTGTCATAGCGTCTGTAGCTGAGGTACATTGAATTGTATTTTTAACATAAGCTCTTAAATGATAACCGATTGTAAAGAGTGCTGTTTTTTTCTGGCCCAAAATACATTGGTCACCGTCATTATTTTTAGCGAACAGCTTACGTGTGAGATTCTCATTGACTCTCTTGAGGCCTGTTGATTGGTTTTGGTACCCTATCATCCCATCAGATTAGAGATTTCGGTGATGAAGACGAGTCAAAAACAAATCCGATTCCAGTCCCTCAGTCTCCAGCTAAGCATGATGGACTTGTCTTCATCCTGTTTTGTAATTCACCCTCTCTATGCTTATACAAGACGACAGCACATGAAGGAACGGATAAATTTGAGCAGCAGTCGAGACTTCAGTTAGGTTCATGTATTATTCTCAGTTTTAAATTATGAGCTGCCCCGGGCTGTTAGACGTCAAGGAAGTTTACTACTCCAACTCCAATAAATTAGGGGTGAGGGAAAGATAGACTACTGTAAGAATCCAGATTCATTTTCTGTCATTCCTAATCCATTCACAACTTCCCAAAAAATATTTGTAACCCTTAGATGCTTAAGTGGGTCTTTTTTGACCCAGTGAGGTGGTTTTCTTAGAGTATCTTTCTAATTACATTATTTTATCATTTCATATTCCAGCTATTCCTCAAAATACATGTTTTGGATATCATGCCATTCAAATTTTTTATTTACATTTTAAGAAATTGTAGTTTTTGTATTACTACCCCAAGCTTCCATAAGTGGGTCAAAAATGACCCGCATGCATTTTCTATGGAATTTTTTTTTCAAAATGTATTTTTTTTTTATAAATAGTGAAAAATTAAATATAAAATATTTCTAGTGTGATCGTAATATTATACAAGTGATTTTTCTTAACCCAAATGACAAAAATGGCATAAAAACACATATTATTCTAATACGGGTCCTTTTTGACCCACTTATGGAAGAGTGTAGGGTCCAGTCACTCGTGCATCTAAGGGTTAAATTAATGTTTATTTTCTTCTACAAAACAGCCCAGATATTAATACTCAGGGACAGTAATCCTACTCAACAAGTCTTTCGTTTTGTCCAAGGTTACAGTGTGAGTGTTTCTGATAAACTAAAAGGCAGCTATGTAAACACTAACAAGCTTAATAATGTTATTTATGAATCATGAGCCAAAGGATTGAAATTGATTCTGGAGATACAGAAGGGTTCACGCCCCTAAGCTAAGCAACTGCTCGCTGTAGCTCTTTATTAACCATACAGATCTCAGAGTAGTATGGATCTCCTCATATAACAACAGAATATTAACCCAAAATGTCAAACTATTTCTCCAGCAAAATACCCATTTTGTATAAAAAGAATTGAACAATGTCTTTGTATACTTTTTTGCTACCATCAAAGTGGTCTAAAGATAGGCAATGTGTTTGTGTGTCTCCCTCAGTTTAAGTGCTGTGGCAGCAACAGTTCGTCTGACTGGGCTGAGAGCGTGTGGATCCGCTCCAGAGAGGCGGAGGGCCGCGTGGTGCCTGACAGCTGCTGCAAGAGTCTCACCACGCTCTGTGGCCGCAGGGACCACCCGTCCAACATCTACAAGGTGGAGGTGAGAGCAGGATGGGGGCTTTACACAGCGGGGGGGATCAGTATTTCTGTCATGTCTCAGCATGTCAGCACTGAGATGGGTGGTGTGATGGCAGTGATGGAGGAAGTATTCAGATCCTACACTTAAATAAGAGTGCTAATACCACACTGTAGAAATACTCCATAGGAGTCATGTTACATTTGTACAAATATGCAATTTTAGCCAGGAAAATGTATTTAAAGTATAAATACTTAATGCAGAAAAGTGCCCTCTGTATATGTGCATAATATACTATTATATAATAAATCATAACAAATAAAATATTTTCCACTGAAAAATATCATAAATGGACAAAATAGTTGACAATTAATTTACCATCAGTTGACTAATTGATCAATTGACAAATTATTAACTAATGGTTGTGCTGTTGTTGGATAATTTAAATCATCACAAAATACATTTTTATAAACGTTTGACGTGTTTTTTTTAATGCAGAAATCTCCATTTAAAGCTGTCAGATACATGTAGTGGAGTACAATATCACCCTCTGGAGTAGTGCAGTAGAAGTATAGTATGCAAAAGTGCAGTAGTTCCTCAATGTGTACAGTAGTATGTGTAGGTACTTGTACCTAGCAACATTTCAACATTGTATTAGAACAGCAGAGTTAGAAGAAATGTAATATCTGAGCAGTATACACAAAATTTGTTTGCAGTGAGACTCCCACATCAACATGACGACTCTTTGTTTTCATTAAGGGGGGGTGCATCTCCAAACTGGAGAAATTCATCCTGGACCATCTGAAGATCATCGGAGCGGTGGGTGTTGGGATAGCCTGCGTACAGGTGAGAAATAAAGTCAACTCTTTTTACAGTTTGCTCAACATACATAAAGATTCAATAAACGTATATCCATGGTGAATTTGCTAAATTGTGTTTTTCTTCTCTGCCGTCCAACCCCCAGGTCATAGGGATGGTGTTCACATGCTGCCTATATCGAAGTCTAAAGTCAGAGCCGTACTAAAGAGAGAAGCAGAAGAAGAAACGTGTGGGAGAGGGAGGTACTCCAACAACACATCCCATACTCAAATAGCCCATAGGTTCTTTTCTTTCCCTTGCACATAGGGGAAGGAACATTTTGGCGAGGGATCAAATTGCACAGCTGAGGAACTCATTTTAGTAAACAAAGGGTGGAAAAACACTACAAGGTTTTTGAAGTAATTAGGCATTCCATTTGCAGCCTCAGCTACGTCTTCAAGATCACAGCGAAACCCTCAGAGAGAAACTGATGGGATTTCTAACAGAGATAAATGAGTGTGGGACAGCCTCCTAGGGACGGAAACTTTGTAGTTTTCTTCCACTCCGATTCCCTGCATGTACAATTGTTTGTGGACCAGGTGCTACACCCCAGAGTTGTGTTAGGATCAGTGGAGTAAAACTGGCACTCTGCAGGAAACGTAAACCCTGGTCCCAGCAGTGAGTCCCGCCTTCTGGAGCCCCCTAAACTGCAACAGCATTTGGATTCCTCTTTAACTAGCCAGTCATGCATTTCAAATATCTGTTCATTAGTGGCTTTTAAACTTTTACACTGTTCGGTTCTATATTTTGTAAATGGTTGTTTTACACTTTAGAGGTGCTTTCTTGTGAGCTATAATTGTTACCTATGTGTCTTCATATTGTCCTATCATGTTTGATCATATCATTTCTGCCACCTTAATGACCTGCTTTAACTCTGTGAGACAACTCAAGTTGATCTTAATAAAGTCATTATGATAATGTTACATACAAGCAGTGCCACTCATATTGCTCATAAGGAAGTGCCTCATGTTTGCGCCTTTTTTATACAAGGGATTTATCCACTGATGCCAAAGTTCTCAACTTTGTGTAAGGACCTACTGTCCCTCTTTCAGCCTTATTCACATTTCTATTGATGTCTCTCTTTTTAGATAGTTTTTATAAATTAACATTTGTTCACTTTCCTATAGACCATGAATATATGATTGTATTTAAAGGACACATGATAGTCACTCACTGTTTCCCATGTGCCTCAAAGACGACACTAAATTAATCTGCTGTATTTCTGTCTTTGTGATAATCCTGGTTGTATTTTAGTTTGAATAAACATTGATTAACAATAACATTTTGCTTCTGTGGTGCTTTCTCAGCAAAAGTCAGGTGAGATTTTGCAACATGAACGGTGTAACATACAGCATCTCCATTTTTCATTCATTGAGACAACTGATATTATTTTCAATATCGTAACTGCCCAAACGTCCTTCACCTCACCTTGTCAGGGCAATTAATCCCTAAAACTATACAATTATTGTGTAAAGACAACCCCCCCGTGTCTGTAACCAGTGGCCCTTACAGTATTGGCATCAGCTTACAGGTGCATTAGTGTATTAACCCAAAGTAATTTCCCTAATGTTGCTGTACTGTGGAGGTTTACAGTAGGATGTGAGCCATATTCTCCACGGCTACTACTGGAGTGTATTACCTATAGCATGACAGCTATACAGTCTGTAATGGGAGTTATTCTGCTGTTCAGTGCAAGCCCACCTCATTTGACCCCTTGTATTTGTTTGGGGTCCATCATTACTGTGAGCCACAGCAGTTACAGCGTGCAAACACAGGGGGGCAGCACCCGCCAGGCTTCCAGCGCCACAACACCACACTGATGAAAACAGCTGGTAAGAGTGTGAGCAATAACACCCAGAGGCTATTGAGGATTACCCCCTCCCTAAACACACTCTTCTCATTCAAAACGACAGAAAAGCTTTAATGTGGTCGCCCAAAGTGTCAGGAGGGGGAGGGGGGAGGGGGGAATGGGGATTTTTAAGGATGGTCACAATAACAAAGGTCACTTAGACATTGAACTTCATCTGCTTGTAATCTGTGAAAAACATTGAATGCATTCATCCTAAAATATGGTAAGAAAATCAAATGGCATGATCCTATATTGGTTTCTATTTCTCTGTGAGTGAATATGTCAGAGTAAAAAACATTTCCCCTCTGTGTAACAGGCGCACAATATAAAATGAAACAACAGAAATCTGTGTGTATTGTCATAATACCCCTTGGAAGTGCTCTCTCAGCACACCTTGTGAAAGCTGAGTCATCCCTCAAAACGAGAGAGTCGTGTTTTAATTTATTTTTCCCTCACAAGGGGGGTGGGGGGTTCCGTAGTTAATGTTTCCATTGGAGTGAAAGTAGTTCAGCACATGGCAATTTTAAGAGGTTAACAGGGCATTTTTCCATGTAGCAGACATCTGCGGAATGCTAGTCCTGCTCTTGACACAGTCGTCGCCTTCGGTTAGGTAGTTGCTTGAATTTGACTTTTAATAGATGACAGAAATTATGACGAGCCTTTGATCCACCAATGAGTCCCGACCAATCGTGCCCCACTGATGAAAGCCATAATAAATCCCCCTGACCCCTGCAGGGCGTGCGGGCCTGCCTGCCGCTCTTGCTGTTGTAGGATGACATTTTCAAAATATCTCCCACAATGCTCGGTTGTCTATCCAGTGCACCTCGTCCTGCTGGCCCATCCAGCAGAGAGCTATGTAATTTTCACTCCAGGAGGGGGTTCGTACAGCCTTCCAGCTTTTTATTTTCCTGACAGGTGATTTCTGCGCCTACAAATAGGGGGCTGTGCTTCATCTGCAGCTGGTAACCCTTGCAGGAACATGCAGAGTCCCCCAAAGGCAGGGGACATGAGTCTTATTTTAGATATAGTTTGCATAATTTTCCTTAGTTTAAGCAGGACACGTCAGCTGCTGAGGTTAAGAATTTGTTGTTTCTGATTTGGTTTCACAGCAGTCACATTTATCATGAGCTATAACGGTTCCTGTCGTCAATGGGATCGGGTAGAGGTTAAGGTTAGGTAAGTATAGTTATGGTTTAGTTTAGGGTTACCTATGGAAACGACTGTACACTCCGAAGTTAAACACCACAAGTGATTCCCAACCTGTGGGTCAGGACCACTTAAAGAGTCCTGATGATGAGTAGGATTGGAAAAATATGCATATTTATTTATTTATTTGTTCCAATTTGTTGCCATTTCTGTGGTTTATTTGACTTCCTCAAGTACATAAACAATTAAATAATTCTGTATGTATTTGATAACTGTCCGGAGGTATGCCAAACTTTCACATGGGTCCAAAAATAGAGATTGCATTGTGTGAAGAGGTCACATGCCAAAAAGGTTACAGAGCGACTGTATGCCAACGTGTGTGTACATTACATAAAAAGACAAAGGGATGTCAGGAAAGCGCCACAGGTTATTCTGGAGGCAGAAATTAGCTGTGACTTTCAGACAGTTTACCCTGGGAATGGGTGTGAATAACGGAAGTGAAAAATATCTTGCTTTCATGTATAGCTGTATGAATGCTCTGCATCAAAACCTCTGTTGCAGGCTCACACATCTCAGGTCATTTTCATTCAAGGCCTTGGCTGTTTAAATTGTGTGTGTGTTTGTGT
>NW_011349492.1:0-8675 GCF_000735185.1 Notothenia coriiceps | reverse complement strand
AAGTGTTCAACAAAGTCATTGCAATGCATTTGAGCTGTAACAATTTGATTCAAATCATTTCACTTTTCTGCATTTCTCTGCTAAGTTCAGCAACACACTTACTTGGTCTCTGTAGCTAAAAGCAGCTACCATTCAACTAATAACATATTCAGCTTTTTCTGCATTTTCAGCTAACTTCAGCAACAAATGTTCACAGTTTACAGCATTCGCACATATTTTCTACAGGAAATGCATTTTCTAGTTCATTATATAAAATTCATCTCAACAGTCCCTAACAGGTGAACATATGTTTCTGACTCCATAAGACTCCATCTGAACATGTTTTTCTTTCTCTCTCTCCAGTGGTACCTGGGATAAGGACTCCAGAGGCCCCTCACCCCCCCACCCACCTGTACCGAACGACAGATCGCTGCAGCCTCCTCCTAGACCTTGACCTTTGAGGCCAGCTGCATCAGAGAGTCCTTTCTTGTCCCGCAACTTGAGCCCTCCTCTGTCCCCCCTGCGCCTGACTCCGCCCCCACCAGCGCCATACACAGACTCAGCAGCATCAGCATGGCTATAGCGGATCCAACGCACCGCAAACCTGCCGTTCAACACCGCTCTGTAAACTCTACGTCGTAGACTTCCTTGTAGTCGTATGGTTCATACTGTATGTCAATATTCATTTATAGTGCCAGACCCTGACCCCACCCCCCACCTAATGGCCAGTCCAGAGGAAAAATCTGCTGGGGAATTTTTGGCAATGTCGCAACTCAAAACCACAGAGCTTTCACTCTGGAGAAACCACAGCTACCCCTTCATCGTCCTCCGCTATGTGTGCATCCTTTGGACTTGTTGTCCGATAGGGGATGTGTTACCTGGTTGAGATACCAGCTAAAACTCCCCATCCCTTTACCTGAGCCCTCACACACCTCCTGTGATTGACTTCACCCTCACTTGACCTCGCCCCTGGTTGATGGCAAGTCAGGGGGGGAAGGAAGTCACCAAGGCTCTTTCCAAGGACATGGACCAGTGCTTAATAGAAAGAGCTTACCTGATTGGGAGATGGTGCACAAACCTCTCTCAGTTATAAGATGAGTTAAACAGGAAAGGTTGGGAGGGTTAGGATGGGGGGTTACAGTTGAAGGTGGGCTCAAAAACGTGGGGGAAGCAGGAGTTTGTCTAAGTGTTGCGACCAGACGCTGGTGGATCCACGCTTGTTTATCTGGGAGGCTTTAGCTTCATGGCTCGTTGATTTTTCTATCTTAGCCGTTGTGTCAGCTAGTCTCCTCCTCTTCCTTTTCTGTCCATCCACCAGACAGGGTGGAGCTACAAATTGCAGGTGTGGGCAGAGAGCTCTGGTGTTTGATGCGCAGCAGGAAGACAGGAGAGAGATGAGTGACTCTAATTTTACCAGTGGAATATTGATCATGAGGAAAGTGCAATTTTGTTGGCTAGCTGTTGAAAGTTAAATATCTTTGTAAGATAGCTCGTTGCAAACAGTTGTTGAAAAGTATATATAAACTATATTTTTCTTCCAAGTCCGCTCACACCTCTGGGACTCTAAAATATTGAGGTACAAAAGACAACAAGACAGCATTGAACTAGAAACCATAGCCTTGTGAGAAATAGAGGAAGCTGTATTCACATTTATTGTTTATTATTTGTTGTTTGTTCATCTTGTAAAGCTGTTAGCATGGTAGAACAAAGATCCCTTTAAAGAAATATCATTTTAAACAATCCATTTTTAAAGCATTTCTTGCAGTTTAAGACTGCTTTTCATTTTGTTTAAAAGCAAAACACGCTAAGCGATTAACTTGTTTTAATGAGCACATCATTTTACTTCATAATCTAAAGCTATTTCAATTTCTCATGAGGCGAAATCAGGAGAAAATATAGTCAATTTTAGCTCAAATGTCATCATGTTTTCTCCGGTTTCTGCGAGATAATCTATGACGGGTGTTCCCCGGTGACGGGCTGCCCCTTGATTGGCTGGGTCTCCTAGAGGTCCCGTCCAATCAAAAGCACTTAATCCTGCAGTTGGCCAATAGGCCGTGAGTGTATAATCAGGTGGTGTGGTTAAGGGATAAAGAGGCAGAGCAGAGGGTAACTCTGGAAGCTTTCGTCCACAAATAGAGAGCCAAGAGCTTCACATGCAATTTACCATTTTATTCAACTGTTTTTTTTCCTTTTCTATACTATATATATAAATATATATACACACATGCACACACACACTTACGACCATCCAGTGTCGAACAAAAGTGAATTTCAGTGATTTACAAAAAAAAAAAAAAAAAAAAAATTGCATGTTCTAGTGTTAGTGACACATTTTTCCATAGATGATGTAGTTAGTGAGATAAAGACACTATATTGTAAACCCAACATCAGGCACTTGCCAGCAGCTGTCTATTACTTTGGCCCCGTCGAGGCCTTTCGTTATGGCTCTCCTTCACAAACAACCAGCTCTCTTCGCTCCTTGACATCTCTCCAGTCTTTTTTTCTACCTTCTCCCCTTACTCTACCTTTTTTTTTCGTACAGCAACAGATTAATTCTGCCTTTTATTTCCAAGCGTTCTCTTTTCCGTCTGTGCATTATCAAAATGCATGAAAAAATATTTCCTCATGAATGTGCCTTGAGCTCCAGTCCAGTCCTGAGAGGTTGCACATGATCCAACGTGGACAATCTTGTTTTATTGTTTCTTCCGTTTTTAATTTAAATTTTTCAATTCACCTTCCACACCTAAAGAAAAATGTCAAAGCGTGTGTTTACGAGAATACTTATGGCTCAGTTTTAAGAGGATGCAGGCATAAACTGAACTGCTCCCGCCCCACCTGCAGTTATAATGCAGACCTTACAGGTTAAGTTTACACCAGCTACAACCAGGTCAATCATCTCCAGGTAACCTTTAACAGACACCATGGGCACCATGTCAGTTACAAAGATGATAGACATCTGCAATGAAAATCTTGTGTAAAAACAACACACTGTTAATATTTCATATTCAGCAGTTGGCTAAAACTCAGATGTAACGCCTTGACATGTCTCATTCAAGTTAGATAAAAGTAAGATACAAAAACACTGTAGCATTAGCTAATGGTCCATTATAACAGCAAGAGCTGGTTTGAGGTAGAAATAATGTTTCAAACATTTTATTTTATATTGACACTCTGTAGTTCCTGATGGCTTGTTTAGCAGCTACACAGTTTGGTTAGTTTACAGTTCAGTTTAGCTGCTAAACCCTTTCGAGTCAGGTTAGCTAACTGTTAAATGTAGCCTCCTAAACAGTTTGATTCAGTTTGGCCAGTTTGCTCACTAATTCCAGCAGTTTAGTTTAGCAGCTAAAGTTTTTTGGATCAGCTTAGCTAGCAGGTTTTTCCCTGGTCCCCTACAGGTTAGCAGCTACAACAGTTTGCAAACTGTTACATTTCAATTTTTCAATTTTTCTTGTAAAGAGTAAGATTAGGATTAGGATAACCTTTATTATTCCCCAAAGGGAAATCAGTTCTTCTCTCAGTTCTCTGGTGTTACTTTACAATGACATACTACATAGGCCGGTAATACACACACATACACACACAGGACGCACAGACATGTACTAATAGTGATGTGGCGGAACTAGCAGGAGGTGAACCGGCACCTCTCCAGCTAGCCCAATCAGGCGTACCTTTGGTTCCCAAGCCAAGTCTTCACAGACTGATTTCCCGCCCCTGTACTGGTTGAAGACATTGTGTTCATTTCACAAAATGTTTTGATGCCAGTAATTGATAAAGCAAACTAGCTGGTAGAAAACCATGTTCAACCCCACCCACTCCCTTCATCCTACCCTTTGTTTTATTGGATGTTTTTTTTATATTAATTTCTGTTATTACAATTTCCAAACATCCAAAACAGCTTCCTTTTTTTATTTTGTTTGGATGGACTTTTTTGTTCCCAGAAATGAATTATGAGGACATAAATTATGCAATACCTGCTTGCACTCACGTAGACTTTTTTTTGTCTTACATTGTTTAGTTTATTTTTTTCTTTCTAATTTTTTCAACCAAAGTAAACGTGCACGTGACAGGCATCATGCTCCATCGTTGGTCCCAAGCCAGGCTAAAAGCCACCATTGCTAGGGGAACTCTACTTCCTTCCTTCCTTGCCACCTTCCTTCCTTCCTTCCTTCCTATTTTGATAATCTACCAGATAGCGGCAATATTACATTTGGTCTCTTATTGCTAAAGGTTTTTTGTTTATTTGCTCACAAGCAAGCCTTAAACAAGTCCAACTTCTTCTCCATCGCGCAGAAAAACGTTCATCAAAAAAGATGTTGATGACGTCCAAAATATCCACCACGCCCCGCGCTGCTTGGCAGCGGTTTTAGTAATTCAATTGTTTACCTGTTATGTGTTCTATCCGTCTATCAAATGAATCAGACAGCGACGTGATGCCGTTAGCTGTGATGGTTAAGTAGTTCCACTTGTGTGGGTTGCGTGTTTTACTTAGCGTGACATGTTTGTTTGGTCTGTTCTTGCTTACCCTTTAGCCATGAGTTGGGCATTACTTCCTTAATTCTCTGCACTAAATATGAAACAAATGATAAAAGTGAAAAAGTATTACATAACAAAATACTGCTTTCAGGGCTTCAAAAGAGCGAAGGGAATAAAAAGATTGCACGGACATTTTTTTAAGTGTCACAAAAACCTTGTGAAACAGCCTAGCATCTAATCAGAGACTTTTGGCTGTGTTTTGTGTAAGATAAAGACACAATTGAACCCTTTTTAAAGAAAGATAAAATGAAAAATAATTTAAAATCAATAGTTTGGGCAGTGTATTTTTTTGTTGTGTTGTGTGTGTAATTTAGTTCCGGTACAGCAGCGAAGAGACGCAGAGAAGAGTTAGCTCTAACGACGGGAGGCAGAGCCTGGGAGACGTGTTTGTATGTTGTATAGTTTTATTGATTACACTGATTTTAAAGCTGCCCTATTTTATAATGCAGGACTTTTGTAACATTGATAAATATGAGGAAAAACTAGTGTCGTGAATTTTCTGATTGTTTGTATCGAGGCCACATTACTAGAACTTGTTTGGTTTTTATTTTGGAACTGGATTTAAGTTGAAAACTTTCCAGTTTCCTTATTTTCTTTATTTTCATCTTTATTTGCTTTCCTTTTTATATGTATTTAAGAACATTTCCTCTGTTGATGGTATAGCATATTCCTGTACTTCAAAAGTATAGGGCGCTGTGGTGATAAGACCATTGTAAATGGATGTTACAGTATGCTGTATGTTTTGAAGGTTATTTGTTGCATTAGTGTTGATGAACCTACATCTTTTGAGGAAGATTGGGAAGAAGAGCAAGTGTTTTTTATGCATTTACAATTTTAGTTTTAGGCAGGAGACAGCCAAAGGATGCCCCTACTATAAATGCATCTAGGCATCTTTTTTTGTGTTCACCATTCCATGCAGGAAAATAAACAGCTTGATTATGCAACATGATCTTTTTCTTTTCCATCTGTTTCTTTCTTCACTGGCCCAAAATATCACCTCCTCCTCCTCTTCCTACTCCTCCAGTCCCCCCCTAAGCCTGGAGGTCCACTTAGATCTCCCCCATCCTCACATCCTCTGCTGCTCTTCACTGCATTACATTCATGGAGCAGGATAAAGGGCTGAGGGAGGGTAGGTCACCAGGATAAGGGACACTTCAAGTGTGGTCAGAGTGGCTGTTCATGTCTACAATCCTGTTCAGTTTTATTGTTTTAATCACAAAAGCAGATCTTGTTTGTTAACTCTATTAATGTTCTGATGTGAACATTGCAGTGTTCCACCCACATGGGAGGAACACTTGAATCTCTGCTGCCGCTCTTTAGACATCTGTCCAGGACTACACTGGATGTGTTGATTCACAGCTAGTGCTGCAGCCAACAATCATTTTCCTCATAGATTCAGTTAACTATCATTGAAGACAACAAAGGACATTTTCCTTGAAAACAACATAATCATTAATAAACACACTTTCTTTTTTACAAATCTCAATACACAATCAATTAGGATACACATGCAGGTTGGAAAAAATAGAAACAATTTTGACAGCAGTTGCACTACAAATAAATGTGGCTTTACACAGGCAGTAAAGAGGGCTGTATTGATTGAAACTCGAGCATATCTGTTATGCCAGATGCCCAAGAGGCTGAAATAAAGGTTCTCCAAAGATACTCAACAATATATGTGTGTGTCTTTAGGTCAAAGAAGGGTGTTATGGTTAGGCAGTCTCAAAACAGAAAAAGCAAAAAAAACGTATAAAAGGAGTATTAGAGAAACAGTGAACAAATGTCTGTGATCTACTGTAAACTAAATATGTTGCAGCCTCAAAACAAACCGAAAAATGTGATGACACACATTCAGTGTAGACGCACTTTCAAAAACCATCTGCATTCCTTACACACCCATGTTGTTTTTCAAATAGTTTCAAACCTCCATAATTCTAGTGAATGCAAAGATACCGAATAAGGTATTGAAATCAAACTGTGGAAGAAGGCAAAAAATGAGCAACAACTCCTATCACACTGGAATGAGACTTATTGAAGTGAAGGCTTTGAAGAGTCCCAGCTCAGGGCGGTGGGGGTGATAGAGGTTGTGGAGGCACTGAGTGTGTAGCTCAGTTCACCTCATCCACAACACCAACAGCAGATACACAAAGCCGAGGCTCAGAGAGCAACAAGGCCTTAAGGCCGATCTGCTGCACCAAGCATCTGAACCAACACAGCAGCATAATGCTAACTCACAGCAGCATAATGCTAACTCACAGCAGCAGGGACCTGTTCTGACACTCTCATGATTTGACAAACAAATCTGACAAACCACTCTGAGCCTCTGAATCCCGCAGCTTCCACCCTTCACCCCGCATTTAGAAAACTCTGACCTTAAGCTTGTCAAACTAGTATAATGAGCCAGAGCTGGAGTCAACGACTGTCTTAGTAATTTCCAAGGATTTTTCGATTTTGCCTTCGAGGAATTCTGCCGCTCCATTAGGAAACAGGGTTGAATAAAGGCTACGTTTTTGTGCTAACGCCTTATTTGTCTTTACGTTTGTCCAAATGATCTGGGGCAGAGATTAACCACCTCACCACCACCTGAGCAATATCCATCAGACCAGAGTCTGTGGCTTGGATGGTGTTGGGAAGTAATCAAACTGAAACGGCTTGAACGTGAAGAGGGGCAGAATTCTTCAGGCTTTAGACCGGGTATTTTTAATCCACCTAATCACTTTAAAGACCTGATTATGTGTGTTCATAGCGATGCTGAACATGTAGCACTGGTAGAACAATCGTTTAAAGATCGGGGAGAGCTTCAGTGACACCTGAAATCTGCTTACAGCAGCTTTTATTCACTCTAGACAGAATGAAAACAGCGCCAGTTCCACTGTTGTCTCTGGCACCAGAACAGAGCAGAAGGAAGACATCCTCTAGCACGACAAGCTGGGCAAATGAGGATAAATGGCATCATTTTAGTGAGATGAAGAAAAGTCATTGCAAAAGGACGAAGGTAACACTGAAAATGCTCTCCAGCGCTCAACGGTTATGAACTACAGTGTCATTGCTCATTTACAAAGATATTTATTTATCATATTGCAAAACCATTACATGGTGCTAAGTGTTAATCAAGCCACTGAATGGCAGGCTAGCTGGAAAATGTGACAATTGGAATTTACTGTACTATCATGCTTCCTGACAGCGTATCAAAGCATAGCAGTCTAATCTGCATGAGAACTATGCACTGACGAAAAAACAAACATCCACACGTGCACGCAGCTCACTGAGTGTGCCTGCCCACGTCGACTTTGGTATATAACTGTCAACCTCTGCCTTCTTTTACGATCAGTCCATCGTTTCCAGATCCCAGCTTCTATGGACCGAACAAGTTATAAAAAAATCTGAAATATACATTTAAAACAAACCAGCATATTACATTATATTGGAAAAGATTCAAATGTAGTGCCTGTGAAAACCTGTATTATAATGCTCTTCTGAATACTGAATACTGTAATTGTTTATACATTTCTGACCACCAGTAGCCTTTGCTGTTTGTCAGGCCCCTCTGATTATAGCTAATGTTCAATAATCATAAGATATAACTGCATGCTCTTCCATAATCGCCTAGTAAACTGTTATGATGACAAATGAGAAAAACATTACAAAAACCAGATTGTTATGTTACTGTTTTGGTTCCTCTCATCTTTTTTTGTACCTCTCCCTATTTGCCTCAAACCGTTTTCTGCTCACCTCTTCATCCCTTCATCCTCACACATGAGACTCTTTCATCCTGACATGAAACCCCCACCACGTTCTTCTACTGTGTGTGGGCTTATTGTCATCAATCTGAGGGTGTGCCCCCATGATGCCTGCCCCGGGCCATCAGCAGACTGCAGGGTTTCAATCTGAAAATCTCCAGCTACCTTTAGACATCAGCAAACACTCGTCTGGTCCAGCCTCCCTTCACCGTCCATTGACCAGCGGGGCTCTCCCCAGGCAGTTTCCTGCAGGAGACCAGATCGATGGCCTCGGCCGTTTTCTGCCGTGCTCAGCACTTTCCGGGAGAGAATCCCCTCCTTCCTCATCGAGCCTCCGCTGCATCTCCCTTGGAAAGACTTCAAACAAGCTGCCGCTCATCCATGATGAGAAAGGTCTGGAAAGAGAAAGAGGTAGCCAGCACC
>NW_011349491.1:16272-18772 GCF_000735185.1 Notothenia coriiceps | reverse complement strand
AAGTTGCGTTCAGCGGACAATCCCAGTTAGCGACTGGCTGTAAAACATACCAGAGCATATCAAAGCTAAAGAGACTTCCCTCAGGAGTTTGTAGAGACCAGAAGCAGAGCTAAAAGAGGGTGAATATTGGACTTACAGGTGGACACAAACACAACGTTGCTCCATCTCTGCCGTAATATCGAACTGTTTGCTTTGTTTGACAACAGGTTTAACTTTTAAAGTTAGGATATGTCAGTCTTTGCTGCCCCTCGAGCGAAGACATGACATTACATGTTAGACGCTTTTATCCAAAGCGGGGTGAAGTGTCTCAGGGACACAACGACATGCTGACTGCAGTGGGGTTTGAACCTGTTACCCCCTGATCCCAACACCAACGCACAACCCACTGCGCCACACGCCTCAGTGGAAATGATCAGTTATAGAATATGGAGAGAACATATAAAGCACAGTAATCTTTCTGAACCAGACACTGTATCATGTAGCATCATTTTTAATGCCAAACTCCAACGTGGTTGTCCCAAATAGAAACACATGTCAAATCCCGGAAGAAAATATAACAATTGTAAAAAGTGTTAACATAAAGATACCAGTAAAATAAAGTCTGATGTCCAAAGCAAATGTTGCTGAGAGAAAGTTTCCAAACTTCTGGGAAAACATTCACTGACCTTTAACCTGCGCAATGTTGACAGTGAGGATAAGTCAGCTCTGTTTGAACATCACACACACACACACACACACACACACACACACACACACACACACACACACACACACACACACACACACACACACACACACACACACACACACTGACTGACTAATAGATGATGAGTTAACCGGCCTCTCAGTACCTTTCCTTATCAGTGAGGTTTTTTGGCTTCTCGCTGCTCAGACACAGCTCCAACAGGACAAACACAGGCAGAAAGATAATATTCTCTCATCAATAGATAGTATTGTAATCGTTGATTGATCGAAGGAAGGTTTGGCAGCTTTAAACGGACACACTGGCGAACCGCTCACCACTGTGTTTGTCTCTAAACGATCAGCTCAAGTGATACAAATTGATCCGGTTTCCTGCTCCGAGAGATAAAACCAGCTCAGAGATCAAAGACCCAGAAGTGTCCGCCTTACCCTTGTTCCTATTTCTTCATTTCATTTTCTCCTATTCTTTTATTCTGTGTATTTATCGATTCTTATTCTTAGTATTTTTCCGTCTTTATCTTTTCCTTTCGACATGCTTCTGTCTTCTCCGTTCTGCTAAACGTGTCTCCGTTAAAGGCTGTAATTTCACAATTGGATGCCATCCATCCAATATGAAACATAATCCAATAACAGACAGGTTCAGCTAAATGAATCCAGTTATGTTGCACAATCAAATAGATTAGGATTCCCTTCAAACCCATCGGTCTGTTGCACATCACGCCGGCTGCTTTTAATGCTTCTACCACCCAATCTGCAGGAAGTGAGCACGAGGGGAAAATAAAAACAATTTCACCATCCATAAGATGAAGAGCGTAGTTATCTTGGTCATGTGTTAGCTTGGTTTGGACTAAGCAGTACACAAGATGAGACAGACTTGATTCAAAATGTATTCTTGATTTAAAACAATTCCTATTAGAAAGGGATTCTGGATTCAGGGCATTTGGGTGGTGATTTTAGGATATACGTCTAGTCTACTGTATGTACACTAATATAGGTGGTTCGCAAATTATGATATGAACTCTGTCTAACATTATGGAATCTTTGTGTTATAAAAAGTTATATTACATTTTTTAAACACAAAGACAAAACTAGGGCATTTTGCCATTTATTCATGAAAAACAAGCAATAATTAACACTTTTAACTAAAATGTCTTTAGTATTTCTTGATTTTCTCTCAAAATTAAGAAAAACAAGTTCACAAGTTCTACGAAAAATAAAAATAATGTTCCTTTAATTTAATAGAATTAGTAGTTAATGCTTTTTTTATTTTCTCAGAAACGTGGCCAATTTCAAGCATGAATTGTTTACACTTTAAAACCTGTATTACGTCTGAATTGTAACGTAATTTCAGAATGACGCTTGACACAACTGGGGATACTTATCATTGGCAATATCAATGGTCTTTGGTAGATTTATTTTAAATTCTAATTTTGTAAATTGTGAATTGATTCAGACAGTTTGAAGAAAAACATCTGTTTAATTTCCCCCAACCCTAACTGCTAAAACACAAGCAATATCTCAACCACTTTCACAACACCCAAAACATTACTAGTGAAATCAGCGATGTATGTATCACAATCCAACCCAAAACATATTCAGATATTATAGAAAAACATTTTGACGTTCTAACAGATCCTACTGTTACTTTACTGTGTTATTCATTTGCAATAATATTGAACATCAAAGTGTCCGTGTCATTAATGTTATTATTATCACCGTGAGCCTTTGAGCTTCATCTTGTCGTTCTCTGTTGTATCATGTCAGCTCTCTCTCTCCCCCTCTCTCTCTCCCTCTCTCC
>NW_011349491.1:0-16244 GCF_000735185.1 Notothenia coriiceps | reverse complement strand
TAACACTCGTAAAATAAATAAAGCAAAACATTAATAACAAACTAAAAGCAGATCTGTAGAGGTGAGTATTGAAGAGTTGTGATTTAAATAAAGACGGATGTGTTAGCCAGTGATTTCCAAGTCAGGCGTACTCTTGGTCCAAAAAAATATGATTTAGTTGCTGCAAATAAAATCCATCAGTGCCGTGGTCCCAAGCTAGCTTAAACCTCATCTCGTGAAACACCCGTCACTTAGAAACAAGAACACAGACTATTTTGTTCGCCGGTGTAAACAAACTGAGAAACAGGTAACTGTTATGAGGAACCCTAACCACTAAGAGAGAGCTATCAAAGCTACTAAGGAGCTAGAGTCCCAGACAAATTCAGACACTTATTCGATTATCATTATACTGTATATATGGTAAATGGTAAATGGACTGTACTTATATAGCACTTTATCCAGTCTTTACGACCCCTCAAAGCACTTTACAGACTACATGTCAGTCACCCATTCATACAGAGCAGTGTACCTGACTCTAGGAACTAACATTCACCCATTCATACAGAGCAGTGTACCTGACTCTAGGAACTAACATTCACACACATTCACACACCGTTGGCGATCGGGAGCAACTCAGGGTTAAGTATCTTGCCCAAGGATACATCGACATGTTGGCTGCACGGGCTGGGATCGAACCAACAACCTTCTGGTTGAAAGACGACCACACTCCCTCGCAGCCACAGTCGCCACCTTTTCCCATATTTATCTGTATCTGATCCATTCCAGACTCCATGTGCAGTCTCCAAAGGAACAATAGCTTTGTAAATAGATTTTAAAAAAACGCCTGTGGTAAAGTGACAGGAGGTGCTAACACAGAAGCTAACATGACTAGCTTTCAAACGCAATGCTTTTAAAGGAATGCATTAATCTGTCCGATGAAGTAAAAAGTAAATATCTGCATCTTGATTAATTTACGGTTGATTTATTGGTAGATATTTTTCTTAATAATCAAAATTAGGATTTTATTGCTTCTTTTTTGTTTATTTCAATTGACACAATATAAAAAGGCCAATTCCACATGTGTCTTCATGGTAACTTATCTCAAGCTGAATGCTGTTCCACATGAAATCAGCACACAGACGGTATTATTGTTAGTGCATGTTGTTTTCTACTTCACATGTACAAGGCTGTAGTAACTTCAGGACCCTCTTGATTTTATGATAATGCATGTCAGGTGGCTTATTATGAACGATAAAACATGTCAGACGATGCACTATGTGTTTGCTTGTGTCTCAGGTCCAATCAATATTGGAGACTCGTTGCAATATAGGTCAGAGCTGACCCAGAATGCACCTGGAGTCTGGATCTGTTTTTTGCCGTGCTGGGGTTTAGAAAAGGACGTGTAGATCATTTGTCATTATGAGAATGTCAAACAATACGTGGGATTAATTTATCGATGTTTATATGAGGCTCGTGGAACACCGTTTAGCGGACTGAGCCGACTGGACGTCACACGTTAATCCCATTCATTCTTCTCTGTCGCCGTTTGTTAGTTAGCTCTGGTTGTTATGTCTTCTTCCGTTTGAATTGTTTTTCTCACACTCTTTCTGTCATTGCTCTCTGGTTCCCCCCCCCACCTCTCTCTGGGGTTCATTAGTATTGGTGTCGCAGTGCTGCTGAAATAACTCTGTCCGGAGGCGTAATGGACGAGGACAGGCGGGACGGAGCCGTCAGCAGCGCAGGGTTTATGGGGGAAGACAAACAGTGTTGGAGAATAAACACGGCCTCTGGTTTGACCTTGTGTCTGACCAAGATTCTGTGTGTACCTGAGAGGATAGCAAACAAACAAACAAACAAACATATAACTACATGTCAAGTTTATAATTTTCATTATTTTGACTGGTTATTATTGTTGAGAGTTTGAGAAAGGAAACTAATTCTCAATATCAAATTTCCCCCCAAATAATACCCTATGGAGGTTATACTGTAAATATATATATATATGTACAGTATTATTATTGTCAATAATAATACTGTACAAGAGCATTAGTTTTCTCAATTAAAAACATAAATAATAATAGCTAAAAGTTACAAATTAAATATAATAATAGAACAATAAATAATTAAATAATTTTGTATTAAAATCAAGTAAATGTATTGTTGTTATTAATATTAGTATATATTTGTATGATTATTATGATATGTTATGATGATTAATATATTGATATTTAACTATTACACGATGATATATTTAATATATACATTATATATATTACTATATTTGTATTTGCTGTTTTTTATTGTTGTATTGATAAAACAAACCGGCAATATTCTAAAAATAACGATAATTGTCCTTGGGCAAGACACTTCACCTGAACTTGCTCCTGTGGGTATTGTCCACAGTAGATTACCATTACATGTATGTATGATCTGTATGTGTATTTGTAAAGCGCTTTGAGAGTCATTGATAAAGCGCTATAATAAATATAAGGATTATTATTATATTATTATTATTATAATAATTTAAAGATAAAAAAATATATATTATTATTATTATAAAAACTAAAAAACATACCAAGCACATGTATACTTTCCCCTCCTTGTTTCTGGTGTGATGTGTGTGTGCCTCCCTGAACAGCTCTCTGCATGTGAATGTGCTGATGTGTATCTACAGCCGATCAATACTCTGACGGTCAGATCCTGAGACAGAACACAAACAAGGAAGTGGACGCACTCTCTGTTGTTGTTTTCTGTTATTCTGCAGTCTCTCTGTCTCAGTGTCGGTGTGTTTATATGAAATGTATGTGTGTGTGTGTGTGTGTGTGTGTGTGTGTGTGTGTGTGTGTGTGTGTGTGTGTGTGTGTGTGTGTGCAAACAGCAGTTTTGGGCTCCACTGTGCGTCCGGATGGATTATGTGGATCGATGGCTGTAATCCCGAGCAGATTAAAAGAGCATTAATACTGGCAGCGATAACGTAAACTGTGCGGACCCAGATCTCCATTGATCTGCAGGAACCTGATCCAGACTAGTTCCTGGAAGAGGAGNTACAGTATCAATCAATATACATGCCCAGCAAATAATCATAACAAAAGTGACAAGTCTGCTATGTAGCTTTTCTGTGTGGTTAGGAAAATTTGAACTTTTTCAAATGCAGCCTCACTCACATCCCAAAAAGTTCAAATTTTCCTAACCACACAGAAAAGCTACATAGCAGACTTGTCACTTTTGTTATGATTATTTGCTGGGCATGTATATTGATTGATACTGTAGTTAAGTCATGTGACTAGTAACCTTGCCATACCTTAGCTTTGGCTGAATTGACGCCACTGCTGTCTTCTGAGTGGTTAAAAATCACAAATGATTTTCTGACTTCTGACTGCTTTGGATATATAATTACACCACAATAAGGTTTACTATCACAGTGCACTGAGATTTGTGATAAACTGTAAAGCACTTACGCATCACTGTACACTGTAAACCAAGGCGGTTTTGCCATCACTTACTGTACTGAGGCTCAGTCACTGGTGCATTTTCATTTACAAAGCCATGTTGGATAAAGTACCATCTTATATCTGCTCCCTGATCTCTCGGCAGATTGAAAGTACTTATTTCCTGAGATCTCATGCTGTGGTTTTATTAAATGTGCCAAGTGCTAGGACTCTCTTAGGGAAGAAAGCTTTTAGATGTGCAGCTCCACTATCTTGGAACAGTCTGCAAAAAGAATGAAAAATTAACAATCTGGTACCCCTACATGTTTTTAAAGCTTGGTTGGATGCTACACAATCAGATGCTGTTGGTACCTGTACATGTGGATACATATGTAAATTGTAAACCCTGTAATTTTTGCTGTATGATGTCCTTTTGATGTTCTGTTGTTTATGTTTTTATGTCTTCATGTGGAACCTACTGCTGCAGGTCTCCCTTGAAAACGAGATCAATGATCTCAATGGGATTTCACCTGGATAAATAAAGGTTTTGAATTGAATTGAACTATGCCAATAAGTTAAGAACAAATACAAATGTGCCTACATAACTATCAGTTGCAGCCCTAGCATTATTATTGGTTTAACTACAAACAGTATATTTTTTTAACATTTTAAAATGACCATCTTGAACAGCTACAACATTAAAATACTTCTAGGCAGATTGTGGAGGATAATGGGAGAATGAAGCTAATCTCACGTATGAAAGTTACGGTTACATGAAAGAGGGGCAGAAACCGTCTTGCAAATTTACATTTCAATCTCGAACAATGAACAGCGATAGACAGTAACAAAGTACATTTACGTAAGTACTGTACTGCCACTCCCATTCAGGTAAATAGTGTACTTTATACTACGCTACATTTATTTTATAACTTTAGTAACTTTGAAGATTCCGAATACTACAAAATATAACCAAGAAATAGTACAAGAAAATGTATTATTATAGGTTAAGATAAAATGTTATTGATCCCATGGTGAATTTCACAAGCTACCCAGCAGTATATAATGTAATTATTATATGTAGCTCCTCCACTTCAGCTCTCTGAAGCAGAAATAAACTATTTAAGCATTGTGGCTTTCCAGATCGCCATGATGTAAAATAAACTATTGCGTCCAGGTGAGCCGTCTGTGTGTGCCTAATCGTTTGTTTGCATACCTCACTTCCGTTTCGCTTCTCATCCACTGATTTGCTAAGCTGAACAGCCAAGAGTGATTTCTTTCGCCGACAGTCTTTTGCCGACAGCTCGATGTTGAATCGGGGGCGGAAGGTGTCGGCACGGCCGAAAAGACACGACGGTGCTGGACACACCAATCTGAGTAGGGCGACAGGACGATCATCGACGGCCAGACATCTATCGACGGCAGAAAACTGCTTGGTGTGTCGGGGCCTTAAGGCTGTCATGCGTCTTGGCCATGTGTCGCACTGGAACACACCGCAAAGACTTCAGCCGAGTAAATAACTCTCCTTACCAGCAGGGGGCGGTAGTGTGTATTCGTCATTCAAAAGAGGCAACAACCAGAAGACAGAGAAGAAGAACAGACTTCGTGATATAAATAAACAACAAATAGCGTGTGCGTTCCATTTTCACTCTCGTCCATCGAAAACATGTTTCGTGCGGTACTGGAGCTATCAGCCATTGGAGTGTTGCTTGTGGAAGACATTCTCAAGCAACAGTCTCTCAAGAGGCGGAAGCGATCAGAGTGATTTCTTTGGCCGACTGCCTGTGGCCGACGCACGGCCGATTCAACATGTTGAATCAGCCGTGCGTCGGCCATGAAAGGCCAAATAAGGCGTGTCACGGCCGACGGTGCGGGACACACCAAATTCAGTTTGGGTGACAGGGCACGCTTCGTCGTCCGACTAACGAAAACGGCCGGTTTCGGCCTGGTGTGTCAGGGCCTTTAAGACAGCCTTAGGCTTCTGTAGATTACATTTTCTTTGTATCTCAAAAAGCCAATCAAAGCCAGAAGATAAGCTTGTTAGCAGTGGTCCAGCTCAACTCTTGCATGTTGTAGGTAGCATTCAAATAAAAGCCATCCAAAGAGATGCTGCTGTGTGGAATCTAGATTTTCCCTTTGCAAAATAAGTACTTTAGTTTTTTTTACGAAAAGCTTGATGGCTGAAACACCTCCATTGGACTCCTTTGTTTACTTCCGTAACATAATGACACCACTAGTATACAGGTTAACACTTGCGTTTCTATTGGCTAGCGCTCCAACACATTGTATGTGATAGCCAGCCAGATAACCAATCAGAACAGACTGGGCTCTGGTTTCAGACAGAGGGTGAAAAGAGGGGCTGCAGCACAGGCAGTATGAGAAAAATAAAGAGCTTTTTGAACATTAAAGCATGGAGACATGTCCGAGACACAATGTATGTCGTCCTCCATTATGTCTACTTCAACATACAATGTTTTCCACATAGGCCTATTTGCAGTAATTTCCAACATCTGTTAACGGACTTTGTCATGTCTCAGTTTCCAGCCTCCAAAACTGCTATCGACAGGCTTGGACAGAGATATCAGTGTCTGTCAAATCTTCTCACGCTGACACACAAACAAACATCAGAAGTCTCCCCTCAGCAGCCTCAAATCCATTATTACAGATCAATAGCAGCCTGTGAATATGCAGCAGGTCAGCGCGGAACCCTGAAAACTGACACAAAATGTATTCCCACAGTCTGGAACTGACACACACACACACACACACACACACACACACACACACACACACACACACACACGCACACACACACACACATACACACACTACTGGTAATCTATGTCATAAAGCAGGATATGGCTCGTAAATAATGCACAAGTGTCTGCTTGCAGCAGGATGCGTAAAATGGAAAATATTTAGGTTCAGTCGCTCAGATTTTCAGCACAATTTCACTCTAAGTGGACCCTTATCATTCTGCTCTGAACGACTTCATAGGAGAAGTCAGGTGATATTCTGTATTATTGCCAATATCGACACATCCCTTGTAAAAAACAGAAATGAAGTGATGAATATCATGAGTATTGTGTGTATCCTAAGCTTCATTAGTGTCCAAAAAGCCTTTCAGCAGCATACCTGCATAATTTTCATATGGAGGCTTTGATGTGTTCATTTGTATTGATAGATTTTTAGGGGAAATTGCAAGAAGGCAAAGTAAAAGTGTTATTTAGTGCTAGAAGTATACATTATACAGAATGGACCATGTCAAATTGTTGATATTTGTTGTCGTTTGGGATGACTAGTGTCATATTTCTGTTGCAGTTTTTATACAAACTATTCTAAACTGATTTGAGCATTGTTGTATCATCCTCCAAGCAAAGAATGGTCTCTCCCCTCTCTCTCCCTATCCTCCCTCCCTCCATTTTGCCTGGTTAACCCGGCTCGAGGTGAAGAAGAAGTGAAGTGAGCAGACCGAGGCGGGTCACGCAGAGATTCCCATCAATAATTCATCAGGCCGTTGCTGCCTCTGCTCTTGTGTTCAATTCCCCCGACGATCACATAATACCTCCCCCCAAAAGAGAGACAGAAACAGGTCCAAGGAAGGAGAGCGATGGCAGGACGAAGAGAAATATTCCAAATGAAGAAGGAGGAAAAGCTCCAGAGAAACATTTAAACAGAAATATATGTGTCATATAATCGAAAATATAACTAACAGAAATGAATCGCTTTGATTTAAGGTGGATTTTCTTTTTAAAAAACGCTCAAAAAAGCCATCTTTGGGAACTCAATACAGAAACTGCAAGGGCTATCATGTCTTTTCCATTTCAGAAGAATTTATAATGCTTTGTTTTGCAGGGAAATATGAATCAATTATTCATTTCTTATTGGAAACATCATTCCCCGGGGTTGTGTTCACTGACAGGTGTTATTTGGGATGTATTCATTGGAAGTGTAACACTGTGTCTCTATCTTTTCTATAACAAGTACCAACAAGCATACATCTTTCAAGGACACTTCTTTAGAAAATTGTGCAGAATTTACAAACAAAAGCATTTCTTAAATCGATGTATCATTTAAAGTGCTGAGAAATTCATTATTGGATTATGTGTCTGGATAACTGTAGTTCCTGATACTGCTTCTAACAAAGAGAGCACTTTAAAGCTACATGCTTTTAACATGAAATACTCTTTTTTGATTTGAAAAGTACGGTGGCCGAAAGGGGCTAACGCGCTACAAAACATGAGGAGAAACATGCTATTCAAAAACGATGCAGATAGAAAAACATAAATGCGCCAAAACACATGCAGATTAAAAAATATCTTCAACAATTTGACAACACGTATAATCTAAGCATCAAGAAAACAGTCACCAACCTTTTATTAAGTTGGGAACTGGAAACTAACCTTAAATGTATGTTTTATCGGCTTATTTTAACAATGTTATTGCAGATCTGCTGTAAGCTAAGCTAGCTAACGTAGCTAACCTAGTCATTTCAAATATACAATTATGAAACAGTGACCATTGGCCAACTTTATAACTGATCGTATTCAAACAATTACCCTGACCTACAACACTGCAAATATTAACGAAAGAGAGTGTGTGAGGACGGGGAGTGGAGCAGACCCCTAAATATGTAACCAATATTTTAAAACCACAACAAATCGAAATAACTCTCGTATAATAAGAAAAACTGCAGAAGCTAAAACTGGTACTTTTTGCTTTTAATAAAAATGGATAGTAAATTATAGAGGGAAAACAGATTTGAAAGAAATAGAGAACTAGAAGCAAAAGACGAACGTGATGGGATTCACCGCATCATGTGTCATCATTCAACCCAGTCTCATGGCATTTCGTGTTCACCAACACGATTTCCCCCTTTTTTTCGTGTTGCACAGCACGATTTTAAAAGCAATGTATTTCTACTTGAGATTTTTAAATTCAGTTCCTGACGGACGCCAAAAAAGCCTGAGATTATGGAATTAAACCAATAAATAAAAGCAAGGATAATTGTGTGTTATTGTTGAGTAAATAACAGTGTGTTATTTTGAAAAGAATAACAAATTAGAAGGAAAAAAAGATTTAAAAATGATAGATTTCAGTATTCTGAGGCTCTGAGCACCATTTATTTTCCTCACAGACGGCAACAAAAGTCAGAAATCATATGATTTCAAATAAAAGCAATAATTGTGGGTTGATATTGAGTAAGAACATGTTTTTATGAACCACACAACTTCCGGTCTTCCACGACCCGACCGGAGAAAAGGACGTGCTGCAGGCACGAAACAGATTACCAGTAGAAATACATTGCTTTTAAAATCATGCTGTGCAACACGAAAAAAAGGGGAAAATCGTGTTGGTGAACACGAAATGCCATGAGACTGGGTTGCATCATTAATATGTTCATTGTTGTGAATGTAGATAGATAGATAGATAGATAGATAGATAGATAGATAGATAGATAGATAGATAGATAGATAGATAGATAGATAGATAGATAGATAGATAGATAGATAGATAGATAGATAGATAGATAGATAGATAGATAGTATGTGTATGCATGTACAGAACATGTGTGTGGATAATATAAGAGGGAAAGAATATCCACAAATCACCCGTCCCTCACAATCCCCCATGCTGCTCCCCCACCTCCTCTCTGCTGGTCTCAGGGTCGGGGGGGGGGGGTTATTTGCTCCATCTATTGTCTGAGTGTTGCAGCTCTGACCTTTGACCTCTGCTCTATTGCTTGCTTGTAGCGTTGTTGATCTAAGCTTTGAGGCTCTGTGTTCATACAGTCACTTTAAAGTCACCGCGGAGAGAAGAGAGAGCGATGAGATGAGCAAAGTGTTACGCCTGAGTCGAGAAATACAGCATGGCGTGTCTTCACACTAACGTTAGCATGTGTTAGCATGTTTCTAGCGCTGAAACCAGTCGACAATATTGCCTAATTCAATGTGCAAACACAGAAAGCCAATTACAGTTGCCAGGTCAAGCATAGAGAAAGACTTAGCCACAAATATCTTGAACACAGAGGCTCATAAGCCCTCTCCACTGTGTCTGATTCCAGTGTTGTTTTTGATAGCTAACAAGCTAGCCACAAATCCTATAGGTATGGTTTACTGCAGGTAGTACTTCCTGTCTTTTTGTGTTCAGTTAGGCTAAGAAAGCAATTATAATGGTGAATATCCATAAATTGCAGGTAGGTAACCATGCTTTATTGCCTTTCAAATTGAGAAAACAAAACAGTAGTTCAATTCAACAATCTATAAAACAAAGAAAATGAAAACCACAACAGACGGACTTTTTATGTCGATCTTTTTCAACAAACAGTTATCTTTTTCTTTGCTTCTTGTGTTCCCTTTTGTTCATATGCAATCTATCAGACAGAGTGAACTAAAGCTGCTGACATTTTAGAAATGTAACCTAAGCTGGACCTCAGTGTGCAGACTAGTTTCCAAATATTTCCATTTTATAAACTAAGCTAGGCTCAACACAGTAAGCTTCTACGATGTAAGACTGGGCTTTGATCAGTAAAATGTTTCTCATACTGGTGGCTTAAGAAGATACAGCAAGTTTCATCGCTTTCTAATTCTTTTAATTATTAAATACAAGCGAGAGTAGAATTGTTGTGTATCCGTAACCAAACCTCAGGTAGCCTATGTAACTATTGGGACTAGATTGTATTAAATTAGATTAGACTAGATACTATATTGGTCCGAAATTGAGAAGGTGTTTTGTGTTAGCAGCATGTTTACATAGCATTGCACATAAGTAAAACATATAACATACAAATATATATGTTACAGTGTCTATAGAATTCATTATACAAATACATTTGAGTATTAAATAAATAAAAGCGAAAAGAGAGTTGTTGTGTATCCCTTGATGCAAGAAATTAACAAAATGATGTTTCTTATCGGTAACCAAAACTCAGTTAGCCTATTGGGATTAGATTATTTAAAATTCGACAACTTTATTGGTCCGAAATTGAGAAGGCGTTTTGTTATAGCGGCATGTTTAGATAGCATTGCACATTAGTTAAAAATATAGTATAAATATATGTGTTACATTGTCTATAGAGTACAACATATACAAATAAATATGAGTACCCAATCCTAATGATTTCAGATTTGATTTGTAGATATTGGGCCTTTTGTAAACGAGTAAACAGTGTCATGCGTCCAGCAGCCAGCGACAGACAGCTCCATCAGACAGCAGAGTTTCAGAGTTTCAGCACGCTGACATTTCACAACACCCCGTGTGATCTGAGCGCTCCCCTGCTCTCTTTCCACCGTCCCTCCTGTCCTTTTCTATTACCATACAACGGCAAATAGCCCTGGATCTCAGAGGACCCCCTAATGAAATAACAGTCACATCCTGCAGAGATAATCTCCTCCACATTAGCATGAGCACACATTTAAAAATATGAGTCTGCTCCGAACCAAATCCACTGGCAGAATCTGGGCTAATTAAATGCAAAAGACCAATCAATGCTTTGGGAATCAGGTGTCGTGGCTGAGTTTGGATCTCCATTAATTGGATCAAATGAAAATAATACATCACTGATTTGCAGTGATTATTCAAAGACTGTTCGGACACTTTATGGTACATTTACACCACATAAAACCACAGTAAATATGAGAATGGTGAGCAGATATTGAGAGGAAATATTGGAATCTGATGCAGCTAACAAATGTAAAAAAATACACAAGGAAGTTAACTTCATAATAAAATAACATCTCCGAAAACTCACTATAAATACACTGCAAACACTCTGATCATCTGTCATATTATCATATAATATTGGTTTATAAAAATGGATATTTTTACAATAATTTAAGAATATTATATTTGCACAAGAGAAATTGCTGTTTGTGTCGTTCAGTGTAAGCATGAGCTCATAAAGTGTAAATATATATAATTTGGGTACACAAAGCTTAGTATAATACATTATTTAATGTCTTAGAAGTAAATAACCTATATGTACATTCTTATTATTACATTTGTACAGCATTTAAGATTTTATATTTCTACATATTTTCCTTTTAATATATATTTTTGTTACATAAAGTATGTTTTATTCCAAAGATCGACCCTTAACCATTAGATCCATAAGTGGGTCTTTTTTGACCCGGTGAGCTGGTTTTCTTGAAGTATCTTTGTAATTAAAAAAAATGGTTATCATTTCATATTCCAGCTATTTCTCAAAAAACATGTTTTGGATATCATACCATTCAAATTTTAAATTTACATTTTAAGAAATTGTAGTTTTTGTATTGCTACCCCAAGCTTCCATAAGTGGGTCAAAAATGACCCGCATGCATTTTCTATTTTCAAAATGTCAAAAAAATGTCTAAAATTATAAATGGTGAAAAATTAAATATAAAATATTTCTAGTGTGAACCAAAATATAATACTAAATATTATACAAGTGATTTCTCTTAAACAAAATGATAAAAATGGCATAAAAACACATATTATTCTAATACGGTCCTTTTTGACCCACTTGAAGAGTTTAGGGTCCAGTCACTCGTGCATTTAAGGGTTAAGTAAACGCAACACTACCTTTCCTAAAATAACAGAAAATGAAAACCATGAAATTAGAAAACAGCTTTGTTTTAAGCTTCATGATAAGGATAATTAAACATGTAATCTAATTATAGATAATTGGGTTTAAGAGAGTTAAAACCCTTCAGTTTAGCCAATAATGTATCAAATGCATTGTTTTTCAATATTAAAATCTTCTTATGTTACATCTTTTCAAATTCCAGCATTTCACACAGCAATAATCAAATGTGAAACCTGTAAGATTTGAGTCTAGATTAAATATATACATATAATGTGTACATTATTAACCCTTTGTCTATAATGTTGACATTCATTATGTATTTGTATCTTTAGAGTCCAATAAATGTAAATCTGAAATAAATATGCAAATCTGTGATGATCTGGTAAAGAACACATGATAGTTTTTAAAACAGATGTTTGGCCCAAAATGAGGAGCATTGAGATGTGTGCACATTAAACCTCTTGTGAATATTATATAGTGAATGCAGCGGTTAGATAGTGAAGTTTTTCTGAATGCATGAACCAGTCAAATGGAGCTAAAAAAGTTGATAATGACACGCTGATATAAAATCATTTTAAAGTCTATGATATTTTTAAATATCCCATGGCAGCTGTTTAAAGTAGTTCTTCAGACTGAAATGCATGAGTTAGAAACCCTACTGGAATTCTTTCATTGAATAATATGTGTTTGTGAAGGTGGCATCAAACAAAAATTCAGAAGTATTAGAATTTTATGACATAATATGACATGTTTTATAAAATGTGTCGCTTTATGGTGAACACTTATACATCTCCATGTGTTAGTTATGGATCATTTTAAGGGTTAGGTGTTTAATTGGCAAATGAGAAATTGTAGTTTTGATTATTTTGAACAGGAAACATTCAGTCAGCTTCCAAAATGTCTAAAACAAACGTTTTTACTTTAAGTCAATTTCACATATTTCACTATTTTTTAAAAATCTTTTCACAGTGGTTTTGTCACTGCATCTACACTCCTGTTATATTTGAGTGTTGTGTTTGTCATTATGATAGGTGATACTAAATGTATTTGAACCTATGTGTTTATTTATACCTGTAAAATGTAAATGAAGACAGCAAAAAACAAAACAAATTGAACTGAATTCATGTTTTTTTATTTGACTGATTTTACACTAAAAAGCTGCTTTAGAAACACATTTTACAATTTAGTATTATTTAGTTGATCTTGTTTAAAAAAAACATACTTTATATGTTAAATAGGACTCTTAATTTATTATAATTATTTCTAATTGTTTAGCTTAAAACCAACAAAGACCATTTACTGTAGTGTAGCATGTACGTTTTGGTTGGTTTTTGAAATAGCCAATATGACTCAATTTAGTTTTACATGCGTTGAATACCCAATATGTCTTATTTATCAATAGATGAATACACTTTGTTTTGCAAAAGTGAAATTCCAACATGCAATAGTTCCTAGTGATTTCTGGATTACATAATGTAAATTCACCATTAAAAACACCTCTGTTAAATGAAGTTAATGTGATCTCGTCTTAGTATAAATTCACCACAGGCTACTAACCCAGACAGAAGCATTAAACTCTAGTCATGTTTCAATATATTTGTGAACAACTCAATTTAATCCAGCCTGCTGCTGCTGACCCTGCAGACAATAGAGGCTGATGTTGGGACAGAAAGCAGGTCCCTCACTAGAGGGGGCCCCAGACCCACTGATGTTCAAACCCTCATTTTGACCATCACTTCAAACCCCTCACAGTAAATGGTAAATGGACTGTACTTATATAGCGTTTTATCCAGTCTTTAAGACCCCTCAAAGCGCTTTACATACTACATGTCATTCACCCATTCACACCCATTCATACAGAGCAGTGTACCTTACTCTAGGACCTAACATTCACACACATTCACACACCGTTGGCCATGCCATCGGGAGCAACTCAGGGTTAAGTATCTTGCCCAAGGATACATCGACATGTTGACTGCATGGGCTGGGATCGAACCCACAACCTTCTGGTTGAAAGACGAACACACTCCCTCACAGCCACAGTCGCACAAAACACTCTGTCTGCCGTGCTTTATCAGACCTGCTGATTAAATAAGCCTTGATGATGAAAAGAACAACAGCAGCTGATTATAGGAAACAAGTAACTAAAATAAAAGGCATTAAATATAACTCAGAATAAATATTTTCACTCCTTGTTTTAAAATGTCTGAGATTTTTGTCTGTAAAGGTTGAATGATTTCCAAATAGTATGCACACTTTTTAAATATAAATATAAGCAGTGCCTTTTTCCCTTCACTTTGATCGGTATTAGTGGGCCTTTTTATTTGAAGCATTCATTCGGGTACAATTTCAAGCTGATGCATAGTCTGCTGAAAGTGTGTTTTCCCTCCAACATGCAGGGCCAGGAGAAAGATAAGTCTGGGTTGCTCCACATCGCAGAGACTGTTGGAGGGAAATCCCGTGACCTTGTCATTTCCTATCGATCCCTTTTTGTTATTGATCAATAATCATAACACGAGTGATTCTAAATAAATTCCATTCATCTATGGGCGCACAGGGAAAAAAGAGCCACGAGGAAACACCAAAACAAAGCCAGCAAAATATAAAATAATTTTGAATTTAAATTTGAATTCCTCCTGTTGTCCGGACGCACAAAGCAAACCAACCCAGCAGCATGGCCCGGTTTGTTGTCCTCTTACCTGCCAGTCTGAGCGCCGACATCCTCTGGAACTCGGGCTCCTGCAGCCACTTCCACATCCTCCGGAAGGTCTCCCGGCCTGACTTTAGTTTACTCCAGGGTTTGGGGTTCCTCAGGAGGTCCGATAGGGTCCCCTGGGAGCGGCACAGCACCCTCTGGGCGAAGATGGCCTGGGGGATGCTGTACCGTTTCAGCTCCGCCGTGATCCTCTGCGCCACCTCCTTGGTGTTGATTTCCTCCAGCTGCCCCGAGCTGTTCACCCCCTGCACCTCCGAGGAGGAGGGAGGTCTTTCCCTGGACACCAACACGGGCCCATGGGATGGAGACTGGAGGTGGGGGTGGGGGTGGGGGTGGTGGCCAACCGAGGAAACGACCGGGTGCCCCGGGTGGTGCATCCCGTTCAGGTGCGGCATCATCCCGGCCGTCGGGCCGCCGAGGCCTCGGTGCTGGTGGGGGTCCCCTCTGAGCATGGAGGCGGTGTGGTGCGCCTCGAAGTTCAGCATCTTATCGTGGCCTCCGTGCGTCGTAATGCCGTAGTTGTGAAGCCCCTGCTGGGTGTTGTGTATGGAGCCCAGGCCGTTACCGAGCACCGGGGAGAGGCTCTGACCCATCCCGGACATGTGGTCCTTGTGGTAGGGGCTGTACAGGTTGTTCATTCCCGGCAGCCCCCGGTCGTCCCGCATCAGGGTGAAGCTCCCGCTCACGTTCCCGGAGAGCCGCTGGTGGTGTTGATGGTGGTGATGGTGGAACTTGTCGGACACGGTGGAGATGGGGGGCAGCGGCTGCAGCGGGGTTAAGGTGGTGTATGTCCCACTCATCCCCATCCCGGGAGAGGACGTGTCGCAGGGCACGCTCATGGCGTGGTGCAGCGGCAGCGACAGCTCCGGACGGTAGTCCCCGTTACCGTCCAGCATGCTGGCCATGCCGGACACCATGGCGGAGCGAGAGGCCAGGTCCTGGTGGATCCGCAGGGCTGCCGCCGCCGCCCCGTGGCCCCCTGATGAGCGGCCGTGGTGCGGGCTGTGGCCGCTCATCAGCTCCACATCAGGGAGGACGGAGCTCACGGACACCCCGCCATGCAGGCTGCCGATGCCGTCCATCGTCATGTCCGTGTTCATGGCATAGGCGTCTAGGTCCTTGGCCAGACATCTATAGGCGTTAGTATAGGCAGTCTTCATTCATCTGTCCTCTCAGTCCATCGGGTCGAGCGGAATTAGTCTCCTTCTTCCCCTCCTTTCTCTCCCTGCTTCTCCCCCTTTCTCTCGCTGCTTCTCCCCTGATGCTCCGGGATGGGTCAGTAGCCGTATTCCCCCTTTATCTTCACTTCCTCGGTTGTTTCCCCGTCCTCCTAAGGCCTCTCCAGCTCGGTGTGTGTGTGTATTTCCCCCAGTTGGTGAACATTTGTTTAAAAAAAAAAAAATGTTATTATCTCGATCGTACGGGCCTGTGCGTTGGTTCCCCCATATCCAGCCTCTCCTCCTCCTGCGTTACTCTGGTGCTCAGACGGGAGCTGTCCACGGTCCCCTTGCACACCGCGCAACCCAACCTGCTGCGGGAGGGGGAGAAGGGGGGGGGG
>NW_011349490.1:0-9269 GCF_000735185.1 Notothenia coriiceps | reverse complement strand
AACGCAAGCAACGCAAAGCGACGGAACCACAATGCAGTTCGGCAAAGCGTGACGTCACCCCATTCAAAGTGAATGGGAAGAAGCGTTGAAGCTTCAACGCACGCCGCCGTGTGGACGGGCCGTTACACTTGTTAAAAGTCAAATGTTTTTAATGACCATTGCTTTTGCTTGTCAAAATGGCTTTGAGAAGGCTCCTATTAAATTATATAGGACATGGCAGGCATTTTTAACGTACATGGAAAGTTTGAAACTGCCTACTCTTCCCTAACTGATTCTTTATTTTATTTTTATTTTTTTACATTTAAAAAAAAAAACTGAATAAGAACACAGATTTTCGATAGTCAACCATGACTAACATGTATCTCGACCTTAAAAAATGGAAACCTGCAATTTTTTGTCACTGAAACTGTATGTGTTGTTTAAGAAAAAGGAAAATAAAGTTTCTACAAACAAAAAAAAGGCTTTGAGTTGAAGCTAATTAATGTTAAAAAAGTGAAACCTGATTAACTTTGCTGTATATCATTTATTGGAAAAAGACACACCACTATGATTTCAAATGGTCTTCTATATGTTTGAACTTAAACAAGCAAAACAGACTCTGTGACTCCTGTATAGGTAGACAATCTGTATGGTTCTCCCTGACTAATTTGTATTAATACTTTTCAAAGCTTAATTAATGAATAGTTTATAATATAGCTGTTGAAAGATACGATGTGGAAAAATAATAATACATAGACAGGATTAACATATGCCCTATTTTGCATGATACTTAATGTAACATGTACATATATTTGAAGAAGTGTGCCAAAGTGTGGGCCATTCCCAGTTTGTGTCTTTCTACTGTGCATTCTACATATTATAATGGATGCGATACCCAGCAGACCTGTGCAGCTATAAACCGTCCATTCCTCGTCTCCCCTCCCTCGTTTCTTAAATGTCAAGTCATCAGTGCCTGCCCATAACGAGTCACGTATCCATGGGAAAACATTAAGCAAAGGTGGGATCCTCTGTCAGGGGGATCATGAGGGGATTTTGTAGAAAATGGGAGAAAGTGGAATATGAGTAGAGAGGAAACTCGGGATAAGTGGGGAACTGTCATTGGGCGTTGATCGTAGAATGTACATTTTTTAGGCGAAAGCTGACGAGACCTAGAATAACTGGAATAGGTAGGGTGGAGCTACATTTTCCTTTCGGACCAATATTTGACAGGTTTTTACAATTTTGAGAGTAACCTACATTTTTATTGTTGCCTTCTTCTTCTGAAGAGTTGGAGGATTCCTCAGCACTGGAGGGGATCGTCTCAAAGTCGTCTGTGTCCATGGAAGGGTGACGCCGCTGGGCCCAACCTGCGGAGAATCAATGCAAATGATTAGCCACAAAGTTTACTCAGAAACAAGAGGGATATCACTATTCCATTTGGAAGGTGACGTAGCTCCATTGACATTATAGCAATGTTGATGTGCATTTAGGTGGTCTTGCATCATCATGAAAGCTCGATGCATCTTATCGCAATAATTAAACCTCTAACCAAGCTTCTTGCACACAAAATGACTGCAATACTGATTCAAAAGACATGACCGACATATGATGAATCCCAATTTTCCAGGAAGTCAAAATGAAAGATCCATGATACCCTTGTTGGGTTAAAATGTGCTGGCAACAGGAGATAATATATAAAGCTGTGCAAGAATTGGCAAAGTACTGCACATATTTTGTAAATCTTCAGAAGCAGAAGGTTTGAGGCATTTACCAGAAAAGCTAATTATGACAACAAATTCAAGGCAACTATATTAGTGAAAGCAATGGTTACGTTTAGAATTTATGTTGGATTTTACAGTTTAGGAGTTATATAAAGTGGCCAAGCTGTTGGGTGGAGGCTGTTTGCCTTCTCTGGTTCACTGAGTGGGTAAGGTCTTCGACACTTTCAGTCAAAGCTTATTGCACAACGCCAGAAAAAAGTTTGTTAGTAAATAATCACCAATCACTTTTGGTTCATAGTGTTTGAATTTGTCAAAGAAGACAAAAGTCAACGCATTGTTCTGAACATGGTGACCACAACCTCTCTTCAACCGTTCAGACATGCATTAGCTGCCTGGACGTAACCCTAGGGTTAGGGTTAGGTTTGCAACAGTAATATAGGTAACTCTGGATGTTACTGACAGACTATTGGCACAACCTGTTTGGAGTCATTTGATGATTACATGGCTAAGATAGACCTAGAGGTTGCATTCGAGCAAGATTTTTCAAGATCTATTTCTTTAAGATCAGTACGAGGCTAACATGCTGTAGAAATAAGTTAAACAAACACATCAGAAGGACACACTGATCTAAAAAAGACTGCTCAAAAACCAAATTATTAACCAAAGCCAAACACAACGTTCTTCTCAACTTATCAAAACCGACAAGACAATTGACCTGCAGTTACCTGGTTGGGATGTGGATCTAGGGACAGTTGAAGTGGCGCTAGCAGCAGTAGCAGTGCTGCTAATAAGGCTCTGACGCTTCCTGACTGCAGCCATAGCACCACGCAAAGTATCTGGAGGGAAGCCAAATGCTTTATACCAATCCTTTACGTCATGATTGCCACTCAACATCGTCAAACAAAAATCAAAACGTGAGGCTACCGATAAAGTGGTGGGACTCAACTCATGCAGAAATCTACCAATAAGTCAATACACCTAAAAAAAACACCAAACCCCTCACCACACCAACACATTTGATCTTATCTTTCTTTGATGCTCATGCATTTGGAAACGACACGGCACAAATCACAACGCAAGTCAACACAGTAGGCAAGAAATGGAATTGAACAATCACATAAATACGTGCACACACACTACACACATCAATATAAAATAAAAATCTCACAAATACATTGTACCTTGTAAACCAAAGGAAACGCTAAAAGGCCCAGCATGCTCAGTGCCTGTACAGAAATATATCTTTGCATGTTCAAGTACCTTCATAACCAAATGGAGTGGGATCACTCTTTATCTCATGTCTTTTGCTCTTTATGCTAGCAGACAGGGGACCTGTCCAGGGAAGATAACATGCAACAAGAAGCTTTATTGGATGGTAAAAAAGAAGGCAGACACACAGCATTGCCCCAAAACCCCATTTGGACAATTATTGTAAAATACATTTAGATATGAAATGTGTAACAATGAGCTTCCATCTGTTAGAGTAAACACTTTTTTATCGTTCAGAGTGTAAGTTTCATAAAAGGTTTGCTATGATTTTATTCATAGCAAAGAGTCTGAACTGCCATCTGGTACACAGCGTGTTTGCAGTTCAGTTTCCAGCTGTATTAGTGGTTTTATAAGATCTTTGCAGTTTGACTGTTCATCTCTATGTCTTACTAAGTGACCATCACAAGCTTTGGAAGACACAGATTGTCACAACTGTAAGCATCCCTATTCTCATTAGTTGTATTACTTATTAAGACGGATAAAGAAATCGTAAGCTGTATCATTTCTGAGAATTCCGGTGAAATATAATATTCTGTAGGTTGTGACTCCAATTGACCAAAATGAAAGCATAAATATGAACTATGAACTATTTTCCTTCTCGTTTGAAGCTGAAACTGATTTGATTTTGTTGAGGTAAAAAACATTAATTATTCTTTCCTTTCCGTCCATATTTTCGTGATCGAGGCCAATTATCTTGATGAATTTATGCTACGTTATCAGTGTAATGCTTTTCTTATACTTACTCTAAAAGAAAAGTATCCTTTAAATATATTAGGTCATGAATGTTATTTACAAGGCTGAAATTAGGACAGAGATAAGATATGCATTGTAAATTAAAAGACACAAACATGTATGCATTGAAATCATATTTTTCCCTGTTATAAGTGCACATGTTGGACGGCAATTAAAATCAGAGGTCACTGCATGGAAGGAGAACAATTACAATAAATGCAGAGAGCAGACAGAGTGAAAATAGGTCAGAGAAAACTTGAATAGCTCTGTGCCGGTTCTTTTAATTCCTCCCCTGCCTCGGCCCTGTTGAAATGAACTTCTCATCTTTATTCCTATAGTAAATTGCACTTCTACTGTCACTTTGAATGTCACCCGTTCCAAATGTCAGCTTATCAAAATTCTTATTTTCTTACCGTTGCTGTAAAAGAAAAAAATATATATGTCTACTCATTTGCAGCCTAATGTTTATTTTCATTCCCAGCAAAGGCTTGACTTTCTCTATGCATCTCATATATTCCAAGAGAGCAGTACATGGGCTGAAGGTAATAAGAAAATAGGGTTTTTCTTTATAAATGCACACACACTTTTCTCACTACAGGTTCAATGTGAGCGTGTGTTTTGGTCATGACTGACCTGAAGTCCAACAGAAACCATAATTATTCAAAACCTATACCCAAGAGATTTTAAAATGTATTTCAAGGTGCAATAGTTTGCCTTTAAATGCATAATTCTGACAACACGGATCTGTATAGACAGAGATAAAAAACAAAGAGGGTCTTGTCATTAAGTCACCAAAACCTAATTATGAATGAATCAAAAACGCAAGCAAATATAGAAAAAAGAAAAACATGGCGGCAGGGAGACCGGTTGATAAATCAGGTACCTTTTGTGCGTCGTGCGGCGAAAGTGGAGGAGGAAGAGGAGGTTAGGGAGGAGGCGAGAGAGAAGCGACGGGTGACCTCTGCCTCCTTAGCAGCAGGAGCTATAGCCGGAGAGGGGTTAGGAGGGAGGAAAGGACGCCGAAGGAGACAAGGAAGGAAAGATAGAAGGAGGTAAAGGGAGGATAAATGAAGAAGCAGAGGAGCATGGTCAAAGAGATGGTGTTATAGATTTGAAATGAAAGAAAAAGAAAGGTGAGAGCATAACAGGGAACAAAGGAAGGGAAGAGTTAGTAGTTTAACATCCAACTTCCTGACAACCACCTTCAGTATTTTTAACATTGTTTTAAAATCATTTAGAAAGAAGATTCTACAACATTTCATGCTAATGAAAAGAGGAAGCGGGACATGCATGAAATGATGTACTAATGTAATCATGTTTTTGACAAATAAAACTTAAGTTCAACTTTCTATTTCGATATGAGCCCTTAACCTCATCTCACGTTCTTCCTCAGTGGATGGAGTTTGTTTGGATATATATATATATTGTAACGGAAACTACGGACATTGCCACGATTAAACTTTACAAACTCCGTATCGAAGATCGAAGGAGACCATTTTATTTAATAGAAAAACTTCAGAAAAGTCAGCAAATGTTTTAGAGGGGTGAAAGAAAACTTGTTTTTCTGTATTGAATTGATTGTTTTTTGATGTTTCATCCCAATCCTAGAATTTTAAGAATATGATGGAAGTGAAAGGATATTCCAAAACCCAATGTTTGCCCTACTCTGCATAAAACCAAAGAAAGCACTCTGAAAAGTTTTCATTGGATATATTTTTATATTCTTAAGACACATTCCTTTTGAGTTTTTTGAATGTCATTCGTAAATGTCATTGGTGTCCTTTGTTTTGAGGTGGCAGAATGAATCTGAGGGACAGATCAAACCTAGCTTTCACTTATTTTTAAGGAAGTTGTCCATCAATTGACATCAATGTCTGCCCCCTTGAATTGTAATGACTGGGGTTAAAGCTGCATGTTGAACTCCACCTGCTTTTCACCACTGAGTTGAAATGCTTTGTCACTGTAAAAAAACATCGATGTCACTGTGAGTCAAAGGACAGAGCACTGATCCAACATGTCGGGCTTATTGAGTCAAGCACTCCCATAAAAGGTCATTATATATACAGCAAGCCTGATTCCAATACAAGCCTATTCTCCTACTTTGAAAGTATAAAAAAGTCTACAACAGGAAATCTATTTCTATTTAAATAACATTTATAGTTTGAAACAAATCTCTACAATGCATCATTTTCACTTTCTTCATTCCTGGGTTCTGTGATCTCAATAGGGGCATGTTTGACTTGAAGAGTAACTGCACTGCTGTCATATGGAAAGCTGTAATTGGAATTAGCCCGTCCCCCTCCAAAAATGTTAATGCACCTCCAAATGTCAAGAGGGCTTCAATATTAGAGGGTGACATTTAGCGCTGTGCTGCGCCTCATCATTTAGCCTCGCCACTGCGTCACTACTGCCGGGACTCTGGCAGATTCTCCCTTTCTATCTCGCCTGCTGTCTCTGCAACAGCAGTCCATCCCTCTGATTCGGAAATCACAGGTTCCTTGTTGTAGTGCGGGCAGATGCAAAGGATAAAATATGAGCAAGTGTAGTAAAAGAAGATGTGGCCTTCATTATGCTGACACAACAGCGACATGCAGAAATGTATGTGACATTTGAAGATGAGAAAGACCACAGCAGTTATGTGAATGGAGCCTGGATGATGATGATGATGATTGGTGATGATGATGAGTGGTGATGATGATGATGATGATGATGATGATGATGATGATGATAGCAGTCACAGACGAAGAGAACCAAGAAAGACTGTGCGGTTTATAGAGTGGTGCAGTTAAGACGTATTTTTGTATACCCGGGTTTAGATTAGGGTTAGGGTTAGTTAGCATCCAAGCGGTCCCTTGACAAAAGCAATGAAGACACCACTTTGAATATTATTGAAGCGTAAATGTAATCCCCAGAATAAAAATGCTAACGCAACCTATGAACGAAAAACATCACATTCACATGGCTGCGCATCACCACCGCTAAGCTAAAGGCGGCTAATATTTGGCGTGCTGACGTTTAGTAGTATTGTTTAGTCACTTGTTAGCAAACCTCAGTTTTTATGACAAATTAGAAACTTCGCACATTCATGAGTGGGTATTTACTAACGTGTTTTATATCGCAGAACAAACCTGAAAATCTCTTATACTTGTTTTAACATCAGAAAAAACGTTGACTTTGAGAAGAGAAAGCGGAAGCGGTAAATTGCTAACTAATTTCCAGTTTTAGGACTCATTCCTGCACCACTCTAATTGTGTTGACATATATCCCAGTGGTGGGGATGATGGTGATGCTCATGGTCATGATGAAGGTAGCATAAGTGAGCACTCAAAGTCTCACACTGCGCTGTTACCTGCTTGAAGAGACCTCCTGTTGGAAAGTCCCTGCAAGGTGAAGCGTTTCCTAGCGTTAGCAGCCAAGAGGCCTGATTGGCTGGCTGAAGCATCAACTGAGTGGGAGAGCAAGAGGGAGCAGGGCTTAGTTCAGGAGCGAGAGAAGAAGAGCAGGCTGGAGTGTTGTTAGGAAGTGTTCTTATATTGGTGTCAATGTGATACATGAGTTACAGTGCTGTCGAAACCTTAGCTTGTATGTTTGGTAATTTTTCATTCCACAAAATATGCCAAGATTTGCATGCTATGACTGAAGTAATGCACCTTGAGGCATAGGCAGGTATTATAAATTACAAGTTGGCTATAAATGTCTATACATTCAGTTGTTTATATATTACCCTGGCATTCATTTCAGAGAATTTCCGATTACATTCAATTTAGCTGACGTTTTTACCCAAAGCTATTTACAAACACTTTAACACCATAGACATGCCTTACACTTCCAATGTCATCATGATTATGATTGGCAGGGTCTGCGGATCACACCACTGACCAGCTGATTGGTAGACAACAATTTGGCCCCTTAGCACGGTGGCAGGTCTAAGCAAACACTCTAATAATTTACAACATGGCAATATTTTATTGCAGTACAGCTTTTTGATTGATACTATAGGGAATGACTGTGTATATGAGAGCTCTGGGCCTCTGTTGCATGGTGGAGTTAGCTTTCTAACTGCTCCTATTATTTCCGTCATCATCAGCGCACTGATAGAGAGCAATAATACCACATGGAAAAAGATAATAATGATGTGGGAAGCATTATGGTGCAGTATATTATAACAACTAATTTCCCAATTTGATCCTCGTTTGTATAATTCAACGCATTAAGGTTTTGTGAGATTCAAATCTAGTCAAATCTAGAAATATTTAGATTCAGTTGGCTTCACACTTTCCAATGACATCATTACCTTCAGGTATGTGAGGTTCATCGCTTAGAAATACAAGAGAAAAGGTGCTAAAGTTGCAATGAATAATTAAAGACCTAGCCAACACATTCACTGGTAAAACGTTTTGTAAATTGACCGGGGTCTGTTTTTCTGGAAACACAGTTTTCATTGTTTATGTGAAGTCATACTGTGCACTGAATCTAGAAATTAGGGTATTTTGTGCAGTGGCAGATGTGGCCCGAAATGTGTTGGTTTTATCTTTGTCAAAAGGACATTTTGCAATAGTACATATTTACAAGGTACACTCCCACTATATAGAAGATAAGGCATCTGAATGAGCTACAGATGTCAGAGCTACATTATCCACGACAGACGTCATAAAGCCTGGAGAGCAGAGGCTCTGACAGTCCAGTGCAGCGTCTGTCTGTCTGTGTGCGTGTGTGGCACAATCTTTGATTTGGATGTGTGGGCATGATTTTTTTCACTGTCACCGTGTCAGACCCCAAACAAAATGACTCGGCACTTACAGATATTCCACTTGTTGTAGTATATCAATATGCAGAGCACAGTTTTTTTTATCAGGTTAAACGTTTCACATGTCTGGTACAAACCCACAAGCCAACACCTGTCTCTGTGTTTGTAGACTTGTATAACTCATGTTGTGGGGACTCACCTTCCGTCGTTTGGAGACATAATGCAATTCCCTTCAACTCACATTGAGGGAAAGGATTTGGTTTAATGTTAAGCTTTGGGTTAGGCCAGGGGTCGGCAACCCGCGGCCCTCGGGCCGCATGCGGCCCTTTAAGCCCTCTGCTCTGGCTCCCTTGAGTTTAGACAAAAATAAGAAGGAAATAAAATAAAAGTATTTGTAGGACTATTTATATTTTGTTGCATGGTTGAAAATGTTTCGTATCTTGTATTTTGAGGTGATACTGTGACACATAAATAAAAAACAAAACGGTTTTAATTAGGTCAACTAAAATATGCGTCACATCCTGCTACGGTCCCGCGCGAGCGCCTTTTCTTGGAGGCGAATAACCTGACCCCCGGCTCGATGAGCGAACTATGGATAAATCAAAGAAAAGTATCGGAGGAACACAGGATTTAATTCTGTGCGGACAGAGTTATATGCTTTCACAGCAAACGATGCTGGTTTACCGGTATGTTTGATATGTAGAGAGAAGTTGTCAAAGGTGCTGCAGCCTTTACGTGTCGAGGAACAACACGGGAGAGGAAGACAGCTGACGATCTTCAGTCATAATTCAATGGGGTATGTAATTTATTTCAGAAAACAC
>NW_011349489.1:0-1551 GCF_000735185.1 Notothenia coriiceps | reverse complement strand
TACATTTCTAACTCCTAATGACAGGAAGGCAGAAAGCGCTTTATACAAATAATAATACTCATAATAATAGCAGACATTTTTTAACAATGACCACAATATCATTATTTTAATAAACCAAATATGAACAATTGAGGAAAATGAGGAAGAACTGATGATTCAAATGTTGTAGTACAAGTATAATGTAGTTAGTGCATAAATTACTATTGCAACAAATGTGTTAATTTTCTTCATTATTAGTCGATTTTTTTTTTTTGGACGAATGCTCCGGGCCAGTGGTTACAATGGTGAGGCCAGTGATAATACAAGTCCACCGGCCCAGAGGGGCCAGTGGCATTTTACCCTTAATGTCTACCTCTGTGGTAAGTCACCCTCCCCCGTCGACAATTTACTAGCGGTGTTTACTTGCGGTACCGCGGTGGGCTGGCGGTACCGAAGTGGGCCAGTCGAGAGTCCCGGGCTGATTTGTAGTCCCAGTCCACCCCTGTGCAGTGGGGTTTGAACCTGTGTTCCCCTGATCCGAACACCAATGCAGCACTAATCCACTGCACCACATGCCTCCATGCTTATATTGAGATAATTCTCAGCCAAACATCAGACTCAAATACTCTCTAGTCTAGTGAATGAAGTATGCTGCTACTGTGCACTGCATGGCTCACTAAACAGCAGCGCATGCAGGTCAGCTAATCTTGAGTAGCACAAGGAGGGCACCTAGTGGAGAGAAGAGGAACGACAGGACACGTTGAGCAATGAGGAACACCTTCACACTGTCACTTTTTATTAAATGTTTCCCTTAAATTTATTTTTGTTTTTATATAATAATTATGTTTCTTTTTTTATTATTATGCAAAGAATGCATTTAATTTAACGGACTCACAGGTCCTCCGATAATACAGCATGAGAGAAGTAGGCTACAACTGAATTATTCAAAGTAATTAGTTGTGCAAATGTATAGGAATGATATATTGGACACTACATTGCACTGATGTGTTATTCATTTCATTGTCACTTCCTGCCTCCATGTGTCACTCTTCAGCCACTTCCTTTAATCATTCCTCTGCAATTGTCCTTCCATCCACCAGATGTCCTCAGGCTTCCACACTTGACTGCAGCAACACCCGCCTCCACTTCCTCCAACGCATGTAGACCTTTACACCCCCCTCCTCAGAATCAGACCCAAAAAAGGTTAACACATATAGGAAATTAGATTTGGTGTTTAATGGCATAAGCACAGCACATTTTGCAAACATGAAATTCAAGCAAATATATAACTGTTATAACAATACTATAAACAAGATGCATACAGGAAATTGAAGAATAAACTATAATGAGAATGTTAGGAAAATATGACTTGACAGGTTGAGAATCAATAATTAGGTACTAGTTTATTCTTGCAAGAAGGAGCAGAGTTAAATCACATCCAAAGGATATGGGTTAACTCACACACATAGGGCATGTTGCTCCAAGGAGCAGGAAATAACATCAGGCTTATATAGTCCAAAATACAGGAGATAACAACAATCGAGGTTGCGCTAATATCAGCCGCGGGTGTCG
>NW_011349488.1:0-2791 GCF_000735185.1 Notothenia coriiceps | reverse complement strand
TTTTTATTTTATTTTAAATGGTACACTTTATGTTGAACTATTTATTACGTTGTTGGTGCAACTGGCACTTTATGTTGAACTGTTTATTGTTTTGGCCAAGGTTATTGAGAGAGTTGGACTGAAATTGATTAGATTTTTTAAATCAACTGTTGGTAAATCAACAAAGTCTGTTATGGCCTCTGAAGCAACAGAGAGATGTTTTCTAATAGTCAGGGTTTCCAATGTTCTGAATGTACTTGAAAGTATTGTGTTTTACTTAAAAAACAAAGTGTTATAGTTTACAGAAGGTCTACCTACCTATAGGCTACCTGAATCTCTGAAATGTACTATATTCCTAAATATGCTATTGCTACACTTTATGGCAAAAATTTCACTTTTCTGTTGGTCTTGGTTAAGTACATCCTTGAAAAAAATAAACAATGTTTTGTTGCTTAAGCTTATGTATTCAGTCATTATTCAATGGTATACTAAAATCCATGTGAAAAAAATTGCTTCTCACTGTTCTCAGGTCAAATATTTATATGTGATTAAAAATGCGATTAATTTCGATTAATTAATTACAAAGCCTCTAATTAATTAGATTAATCTTTTTAATCGAGTCCCGGCCCTAATTATTTCAAAAGTTACACATTTTAAGGTGCAATGCACAATCATGTTAAGAAATGTACACTTGTTTTAGTATCCACCTTTAGAACAGGCTGGGACAGATAAGCATTGGAGATGCCAAATTCCGAAGGTACTATATAAGTATTTTTATTACAGAACATGCTGTTCAACTCCACAAGTTTAAAAAAAATGCCTCCATAAATCATTTTTATATCTCTAATGAGTCATGGACCGCGTCATTTTGATTCACACCTGAGCTTCCTCCAGCTGTTTGGCCATGGCTGCTGGGCTGAGTTCAGCTGGGTAATTCTTGCAGCTAAGGACTCTAGACACCAGCCTGCTCAGACGGTTCTCCAGATCACTGGTGGATGAAATCAGAGCCTCTGGAGCCCCTTCCAGTGGTTTACCCTAAGTAAATAGAAACACATCAGAGCTTGCAGTCTTTAAAATCCAAGTGAGGCCCAAGGAGACAAAACAAAGTAACAACCATGAGCTAGATTCAAATAGCAATGCTGACAGTATACAGGACTGTCTCAGAAAATTAGAATATTGTGATAAAGTTCTTTATTTTCTGTAATGCAATTAAAAAAACAAAAATGTCATACATTCTGGATTCATTACAAATCAACTGAAATATTGCAAGCCTTTTATTATTTTAATATTGCTGATTATGGCATACAGCTTNTTTTTAATTGCATTACAGAAAATAAAGAACTTTATCACAATATTCTAATTTTCTGAGACAGTCCTGTATGTTCAACACATTATTATTACCATTTCTACACTTGGTTAAACCTAGTGGTAATTTAAAGTAATACTGATACCTCTGATAGTGGACTGGTAGGTCCTGTCCCTGAGAGTAACTGTACTTCCGTGAAGACTTTCCTCATGGTGGATCCTTCTGGTTCCTCCAGAACAAGTTTCTCAGGCTTCCTAACAGTCGTTGCAGCATGAGCTTTGTTTTCCTGAGAGGGTGAGCCTTCCACCAGGGTTACCTCCCTCCAGATAATGCCAGATGTATGAACTGCCTGCAGTGATGCAGATTGTACCTTGTCAGCCGTGTTCACCTGATCCAATCGTGGATAGAAAACACAGAATTAATGCAAGATTTTGACAAACAATTGCATTCCATTTTAGTCAAGCACGATGTGAAATAATTATAATCCTTTTGAATGATCGTTGTTCTCTGGCAGTTTACCAAGCCTTACTTGCTTTGACTCGCAAGACATGCATGGCTCATATTACAACCCAGAGGCAATGAAACCATTGGTAGCACAGGTGTAGATTTCTCAAGCATACATTTGGCTTTGCATGTAAGGCTTATCAAATGTAGCTGTGTACAGTAGGCACTTGTACAGGCCTAAATGTAAAGTAAATTAAAACTAATTTAAATGTATTTCAGAAGCCCTAAAGGTACATTGATCAGTCATTGATGCTTCTTTGAAAATTGTTGAGCATAATAAAGGATTTACATAATACCAAGAGCAATACAAAAATACTTTCTCTCTCTCTCTCTCTTTCTACTCAACTTGTCAATTAATATGTAATATTATCTGCTATTGTAGTTACTGGGCTATTTTGTATTGTGAAATTGATCCTTGGGACAGTTGTTCATTGAGAGTTAACTACAAAGTTGTTCAAACTAAATTGACAGAGACCTAATGAACAGTATTGTCTACAGATGATTACCGCTAATGTCTTACCTGTGTTGCATCCATTGTCCTCACGTCAGCAGTGGTGGGAGTTTTGGCCATCGGGAGTGGAACATTTCGTTTTCCTAGATTGACCATTTTTTCCCTTTCCTCTTCCTGAGTTGTCCTCTTCTTCCCCTCATTCTTTTCTTCCTTCTCAATGTCCTTTGCATACGTTGCTTGTCTCTCCGTTAGTGCGCAAGGGACTAACCTTGGTTCAGACAGGGAATCTGTAAAGCTTTCTGGCACTTCTTTACTGGTCATCTTTACAGTCTTAACATACTTTTCATCCTGCACTTTTGTTGATACTTCAGCATGCACTTCTTGTACTTCACAATCTTTTTCCCCTTTGGGTGTCTCCTTGCTCTTCACTTCGATCATGGTCATCTTGACTGCAGCTTTATCTGGCCCAACATCAGCTGAAGTCTGGTCTTTGTTTTCTGGCACTTTCTCGACATGGATACTTGTTGGATCAATTACAACCCTTGATGTCT
>NW_011349487.1:0-3242 GCF_000735185.1 Notothenia coriiceps | reverse complement strand
CACCACCGCTAAGCTAAAGGTGGATATTCTGCACATATTAGGAACTACAGCACGCTCACATGACTTCACGTCACCACCGCTAAGCTAAAGGAGGCTAATGTTGGGCTATAAAGGAACTACAGCACGGTCACATGACTTCACGTCACCACCGCTAAGCTAAAGGTGGCTAATGTTGGGCTATAAAGGAACTACAGCACGGTCACATGCCTTCACGTTACCACTACTAAGCTAAAGGAGGCTAATGTTGGGCTATAAAGGAACTACAGCACGGTCACATGACTTCACGTCACCACCGCTAAGCTAAAGGAGGCTAATGTTGGGCTATAAAGGAACTACAGCACGGTCACATGACTTCACGTTACCACCGCTAAGCTAAAGGAGGCTAATGTTGGGCTATAAAGGAACTACAGCACGGTCACATGACTTCACGTCACCACCGCTAAGCTAAAGGAGGCTAATGTTGGGCTATAAAGGAACTACAGCACGGTCACATGACTTCACGTCACCACCGCTAAGCTAAAGGAGGCTAATGTTGGGCTATAAAGGAACTACAGCACGGTCACATGACTTCACGTTACCACCGCTAAGCTAAAGGAGGCTAATGTTGGGCTATAAAGGAACTACAGCACGGCCACATGACTTCACTTCACCACCGCTAAGCTAAAGGAGGCTAATGCTCGGCGTGATGGCGATTAGTCTTCTCATTAAGACAATTGTTAGCACCCGCCATTTTTAGACCACATAAAAGCTTCAGGCCTTCACAAGTGGTGTATTTACTGAAGTATTTTATGTAGAAGAACCTATATTAACCTTCTACCTCATTTCAAGCATCTAACCAAAACCCATTCCCAAAACCATTTACTTTGTGTTGGCATGATTGCTAAAATGCTATCTAATTTCAGGGTTTAGTACTCATTCCTGCACCAATATATTTGAACTCTTAATAGCCATTTAAACACCATCTAGATTAAGTTTTTCTTTCTAAAAGTTGCATTTGCCAAGTAAGAGTTGTTAATTGCTTGTGAAGAGTTAATGGTGTATTATATCTGGCAGTTAAGCTCCATTTCCCTCCTGGTTTTTGTCCCCACGGTGTATCTTCAGTGCGTAGTTGGGCTTACCCTGCTCCCCTGGTGTTGTGCTTTTTCACTTCTGAGCAGCAGTGCACTCTGGGAAATGCCAAAGCCTGCATGTGGATGCGTTGTTTCAGCAGGAAACGTTTCATGTCGTAAAAACACAAATGTCACTGAGTCTTTTTGATGTTTTTCTCACAGTCTAACGCTTGTCTGATGTTTCTCCGTAACCTAGTTTTATAATGAAATGCAGCAGTTGTTACTACAAATATCTTTTCTGAAACACTCTCTTTTGTTGTAGCTGAGAGATATTGTAATGTCTGAAAGTGATTTCTAACCCATCTGTCTCTCTTTGTGTCTCCCTCACAGTAAGCATGTTTCTCAACACCCTGACACCCAAGTTCTACGTGGCTCTGACGGGCACTTCCTCCCTCATATCAGGACTCATATTGGTAAGAAATATTCATTTACTGTCTCTATATAATAATAATACTGAACACAGTTTTGAAATGTGCAATGATGCTTCTGAAATTCTTAGCAACAGTGCTGTTTTTCAAATTACAAATTGATGTTTTCTCACAAAGAATAGATATCATTTGTTGAAAGCAATTGTTCTTTGATGCAAATAACATTACTTAAATGCAGTGAGTGTGAAGACTGCACAAGATGCAAGGCTTTATTGTTCACATGACAATAAAGCCTTGAATCTTGAATTGAATTATTAACAATGAATTGAATTTGCAAAATAGACAAGTGCAATATCCGAATCACAGTAAGCACAATATTTAATAACGCTCCAAAGCATTGTACGTGATATAACGTAGAAAATATTCAAATATGAACCTGAAAATGATGGTAATAGGGCCCTTTGGTACTGCAGAGAATTTGCAGCCTACAAATGGCATTATAATCACACTATAATCCTTTTATTTTTCAATGACAATGTGAATAATATTATCTTTCCCCTCGCAAATCATATCGCAATTGCAATATCAGTCAAAATCATTACAATTAGTCATTATTTCCCAAAGACTCTTCACTGTTACGTTCAGCGCTGAACCTCCTGCTGTGAGACCCACTGCGCGTCGTTCTGGAGCGTCAGCTAAATGTAAAATTCACACTTCAAAAGTTGATGACTGTGCACTCTTACTTGACATTCTCATTCATAATGCTACAAAGACGACATTCATTCTCAGAGTCGGCTCTCTGGCTGACTTTATGAGCCCGGGATGTCATTTGTTAGGACTATAATCACAGGATCAGAGGCCACCAGGAGCTGAAGAGAGAGGAAATCTATACTCATTTGTTCCTTCATAAGACGAGCTGCCAAAAAAAACTCTTTATCCCCCTGACGAATCACACCATGCAACACACCAAACGACTGAGGACATGTCGGGGGGTTTTTGTGTGAGATGTGGAGGGAGACAACGTCTGAGGCCAAGGATAATATTTGCCCAACTATCATACTTGGTTTAAACACCCCCAGAGGACATTCTTATGTTTATCATTACATTACATCACATGTTACTTGTTAGACGCTTTTATCCAAAGTAACTTACCGGTACATACTCAATACTGTGGACAATCCCCACAGGAGCAATTTGGGGTGAAGTGTCTCAGGGACACAACGACATGCTGACTGCAGTGGGGTTTGAACCTGTGACCCCCTCATCCGAACACCAACGCACTAATCCACTGCGCCCACACTCCTCCAAAGTGTGCTCCTGATGGGGGATTGAACAGCCACTTGACTTGCTCAGTGAGCAGGGAATCCTGGATCCTTTTCTGATCAAGCTGGTTTAGAGCAGTCTCCAGTTCTTTCTGAGCGCCTACAAAGTTAGTCCCACAATCTGTCTAGATCAGGGGTGGGGAACCTTTTTCCTCTCAAGGGCCATTTCAATTTTTTCAACATCCTCCGAGGGCCGAACAAACGATTGACCTCTGCTTAAAAATACTAAAATCACAGCCCATTCATTTGGCCTTTCTTTCATGCTGTGCAAAGAAAAAGCAACCTCTTAATCCAGATATCTTACCATGACTCGTGGCATGACCACCACAACAGAAAGATATTGACACAAGATGTGTGCAACTGTATTTAGTTTCCTATCCATGTGGACATGATTTAAGTGTGTGTGGGGGGGAGCGTAACCTCCTCTAGGGGGGTCCGGGGGG
>NW_011349486.1:0-3010 GCF_000735185.1 Notothenia coriiceps | reverse complement strand
TTATAGTCTGTGTTGTGGTGTGTGTAGGAGGGTCTACGAGGGGCTCTGCTGGTTGTAAAGTCTGACCGCTGCACGTATCTCTCCGTGTGACGGATGGGGTGCAGCAGCCTGTCGCTGGAGGTGCTGCACAGTGAGGACAGGGTGAGTGGCCTGTGTTCATCGTCCATAACATACGCCTGCCCGTACCATAACCCCACCACAACCATGGGCCACTCGATTCACAACATTACCCTAACCCTAACCTAACTCTAACCCTAACCCTCACACCAGATACTGACTGGTTTTCGGACCCCCCCAGACCCCCCCAATAAAGCAAAACTGCACGTTTCAGAGTGGCCTTTTATTGTGGCCAGCCTAAGGCACACCTGTGCAATAATCATGCTGTCTAATCAGCATCTTGATATGCCACACCTGTGAGGTGGGATGGATTATCTCGGCAAAGGAGAAGTGCTCACTATCACAGATTTTTTCAGATTTGTGAACAATATTTGAGAGAAATGGTTATTTTGTGTATGTAGAAAATGTTTTAGATCTTTGAGTTCATCTCATGAAAAATGGAGCAAAAACAAAAGTGTTGCGTTTATATTTTTGTTCAGTGTAGTTACAATCAAAGACACATTTATACATATGCACACATTAAGACCTAAATAAAAGCACAACAATCGATATACAAAATAACAGTCACTTCAATATCTTTTGGGTTAAAATGAAAAATGCTAAAATAATTATTGACTGATATAGAGTGGCGTATCATCTGAGGAGATAAGACAAGAAGTACTTTACTTTATATCAGCAGCATAAAAAGACAAGGCATTGTACCATAAAGATTAAAAGACAAGAAATAAACAAGAAAGTAGAAAATATACATGTTGAACAATAACAAGATATAAAGCAAGGTATTTTATTTACATAAGTATGTGACAGATTAAGTAAGAAGCTAAACAAAAACGTGTTTTAAAATAGATTTCTGGAGCCAATTAAGTTTGATTAGAGCATTTAGAACAATTATTTGGATCAACCTTTTGAGACCTCATTTTCTTCCAATCCTTCGCTTCCTGTTAGCAATCTGAAGGTCAACCAAACATGCTTCACACGGCTGATTCAACCTCGGTCCTGACGGACTTCAAAAGTCCGACATTATACAATCAATCATAAATAAATAAACACAAGGATGATTGTGTCTTATTGTTGAGTAAATAACAGAGTGTGTTTTAGAAATAATATAAAATTACAGTGGAAGGAAAAAACGATGAAACAATACAGATTTCAGTTTTCTGAGCTCCTACTCTCCCCCTAACTGACGGCAACACAAGTCAGACGTTATACAATTAAAATAAAGAAGTAAAAACAATAAGTGTGGCTTGATATTGAGTAAGAAAAAGGTTGATAAACGCTGTGAGAATGGATCTGCAGCTCGTCTATTACCAACGTCCAGGGAGCTCTATGCAAGTCAATGGGACTCCCTGATAGTTGAAAATCGACGCTAACGGCCCCCCACTACGTTTGATAGTGACGCCAAGGGATCCTGACATAACGTCACTATAGTACGAGTTGGGATTGAGAATGTGTTTGTTTTCAGGCGTATTTTGAAGACAGCCATTCCACTCTCCAGCTGTACAGCATCTACAAATCGCCCAGTCACTCCTACCTGCAGATTAAAACACCTGAACCCACACAGGTAAATATGAAACGTCTGGTAACATAATGTCAATATATGTCAATATGTGATATAAACATATCCTCTTCCTCAGGTTGGTTCCCCCTTGGAGCTTCACGTCGACAGCAACTTTCCAATGTCTGAGGTTCACTACGTAGTAAGTACAACGTTATAAACACTCAAACAATTCATATGTATAATTCTTCTGAAGGTTATCTATTTATTTCATACTTGTTTTCAAAATAGTTTTATTTTTTTACTTCTAATCGTGTCTTCCTGCACCGTTATACACCAAAGAATATGCATAGTGTGTAAAGCTACTTGACAATAAACCTTGATTCTGATATTATATTTTATTTATTTACATCAGTAGAAATTGTCTGAGGCTTAAAGGTAGACTCAGGGCCACTGTAGAATAAACTTGATTTTCTCACATTATCTAAATTGGATTTGTGTAATATTGTCTGATTTTATTAAAAATGTTTCTTTATGCTTACACTATCTTTCACTAAAGTCTGTTATTATACAACTTTAGAAAGTAACAATACGTCTGTCATCTTGTTTTGGTGTTTTTCTGCCCCCTAGTGGCCAATAAAAAGTAAATGAATGCAGTTTTGATTTGAAAATAAATAAGATAATGGCGGTTCTGACGTCTACCTTCTGTGTTTAAAGGTGATGTCCAGAGGTCAGGTGGTTTCTGCTGGGAAAAGCTCTGGTGTTGTAGTTCTGTTCCCAGAAAGCACCTGGGCTCCTGTGGCCTGCATCATCGTTTACTGCGTGCATCCCAGCGGAGAGATCGTTAACAATGTCATGGATTTACCCATCACACAAACTCTACAAAACCAGGTGAGATATCGTCTCAGGTGTTTCAAATGATGGTTTGAAGAAGGACACAGTGATACTTAAGTTGTGTTATTCTTGTATTGTGAGTAAATGTGTTATTCAGTTAGTAAAACCAATGCACAGTAAAGTGAAGCTAATGCTAACTAGCTTTGTATTAGCAAGTTGGTGATTAGCCTTAACTTTTAGGTAATCTGAAACCAATTATATGCTCGAAAAGATGGCATATAAGAGTCTAATGGTGCGTTCACACCGGAAGCGAGGCGATTTTTGGGGGCGGCGCTATTACATGTAAAGTTAATGCAAATAGACGCAAATTCGCTCCGGCGGCGCGCATGACGCGGTTGATAGTAATGCCGCAGCGCGATTGATTGGAGGAGGCCGACAAGCGTTCGAGTCCAATTTTTTCAACTCAAACGTCAAATTCGCATGACGCGATCTCGCGGTAGCCTAACAGCGGTGAGGATCTCAGCCTGCCGTCACTGACGTTGAACCAGAAAACCAACATCAGCC
>NW_011349485.1:0-2433 GCF_000735185.1 Notothenia coriiceps | reverse complement strand
ACTTCCCTGAAGGCTCCCACAGGATTGCTGACATCTTCGTGGATTAATCTTCTCATTACAGACACATGCATTTCCAAACATTTGGACTACCTACGCTGTAAAATGTATTATCTCTTCAATTTACACACGGCATCTATTGCAGGTCTGTCCGTCCTGGGACTGTGGGGTTTGTCTCTGGAAGTGTTTCCTTGTACGATGTGAGGGTCAGAGGACAGAGGGTCTAAGGTCAGAGGGTCAGAGGACAGAGGGTCTAAGGACAGAGGGTCTAAGGTCAGAGGGTCTAAGGACAGAGGGTCTAAGGTCAGAGGGTCTAAGGACAGAGGGTCTAAGGACAGAGGGTCTAAGGACAGAGGGTCTAAGGTCAGAGGGTCTAAGGACAGAGGGTCTAAGGACAGAGGGTCTAAGGTCAGAGGGTCTAAGGACAGAGGGTCTAAGGTCAGAGGGTCTAAGGACAGAGGGTCTAAGGTCAGAGGGTCTAAGGACAGAGGGTCTAAGGACAGAGGGTGTCGTATTGTCATACTGATATTCTGTACAAACTGTGAAGTCCACTGAGACAAATGTAACCTTTGTGATATTGGGCTATATAAATAAACATTGATTGATTGATTGATTGATTGATTGATTGATTGATAACGTGTGTTGTTTATTGTTCTCTTTCATCCTTTCTTTGTAACTAATGCTGTTGATGTGTTTGATGTGATGTTTAAGGGTGTCTATTATCAACAGCTGGAAATGAACCATGTTGGCTAAAGCTGCCCCATTTACTGATTTGAGTGACAGTTGACCAATGGGGACGACACTATAAACAAATAAACTAAATACAAAAAAGGAAATGAAAGTGAAGGAAGGGAGGAGGTCGTGAACTCTAGGCGGTGAAGAAGTTCAGAGGGGATTCGGCTGGATTTCTTATTCATTCAGTTTCTCTTGTGCAGAATATTTGAAATGGGTGAGAAATGGAGAAGGTGCTTTCTCTGAGAGTCAGGTGTGTCCCGTCTGTGTCCACACCCTCCACGTGAGGGGTTATAGAAAGGAATCCTCTTTAACGGTGATGACGTGTCGGGGTGTAAGGCCTCTGGGTCAGAGAGACATTAACTGAGGAGGGATGCTCTCCACGTGAAGCTGTAAGTGAATGTATTTAGTTGGCAGAATATCTCAAACACTTTAAGCTACTTTAGATTTCAGTATCTATGAAATGTGTGGCGTTTCTGGCCTTATGCCAAGGAAGATGCACAGATAGTACAACCGTCTGCACATTTGGGCTGATTCCCAACAACTAAACTGCTAAAAGTTGCATTAAAAAGACTGTTTTCCTTTATCTGTTCGGTCCAATAAATACACTATTTGGCTAAAAGTATGAAAACAAGCCTTTTATTTGATGATTTTTGGCTGAATTGCAGCAGATTTCCTGTCAAAAAGCTTCACACCAAAGCATATCCAATGATTATGTTTTTAAAGTGTGATGCCCCACAATCTAATAAGGGTTTTCAGACACGCACATAACGACAATATATGGACTGTATCCAAACTGACAACATCTATTTCCACTATCATCTACTATGTAGGATTGTAAGATGCTCAGATCACGTTTGTATGACCTCGTAAAATGTCATTAGCTAACTCTTCAAAATCTGACTCAGTCGACATCTCACACAAATCATATTTAATTAAAGCTCTGCTACTTGAAGGACATCTCCAGAAATCAGCAGGACTGTTGATGCTGTCTCTTAAAATACCCACATAACGCCAATAGATCGACTGTACCCAAACAGACAACATCTATTTCACACATGATCTAGTATTCAGAATGTTAGGATGCACAGATCACGTTTGTATGACCCGGTTCTGATACTTGAAGGAAAGGGTTTACCGTCTCTTAGAATATCTAAGACTCTGCAAACTTAGCTGATGTTTCTCCCGTATCTCTTCGTGTATGAGGAGGAGAGTACAGTCCCAGTATAATACCACCTGACTCTGAGCTTCAACCCGCCCCGGGGCATCACTCCGTGCCACTTTAACCGACTGAAAAGCATGACGACTATGACATGAAGCCATGTTCACTGATTGCTAATGGACTGAATAGCGACTGCAGCACTGACCCCAGGAGTTACTCTACAACATTGATGAAAGGCTAAATGCACTCTACTGTTTCCCTGGGGGGGGGGGAGATGAAGCTTCAACAACAGCTAATGAAAGTCCTGGGTAGGAATTTGGAATTCTTACTGTTGCAGCAAAAAAAAAAAAAAAAAACTAGAAAATGGCTCAAAGCGGATATCCCTTCTCTCGACAACTGGTACGACAAAATCCATGAAATCTATGTTATGGAAAGAATCACCTTCTCAATGAGGCTTCAGGAAAACACAGTTGAAGAAATATGGAAAAAGTGGAGAATTTCCATATCCCAAAGACGACCATCCCTTGTTTGACTGTGTTCCT
>NW_011349484.1:0-1984 GCF_000735185.1 Notothenia coriiceps | reverse complement strand
TACGATCTAAGAAACAATAAATCCATTACTCGGGATCAAAATGGCTGTTCTTGAGAATCAGAAACAGGTTTATTACCAGGTAGGTTAACACATACGAGGAATTTGACTTGGTGTTGTGGTGCATACATAAAATAAAACAAAGATTAAAAACACAGAGAAAACTATTTGAAGAAAACTATAATAACATGCAAACATATAGTAAAAATAGCCGTATTTACATTAAATATGGTTTTAATCCTAGAAACAGAATTGAATAAAATATGTGAAAGTAATAAAAAACATTGTGTGCATTAATGTAATGCTTAGGCTCTATGATGTGGCTGCAAGCAGAACCCCACATTTCAAAACTACTGCCATTTATTTTACAGTTTTACTCTCAGTATTCTTCAGAAACCAGCAGCTGAGCCTCCTCTCTCAGGGAATATTCCCACACACCCTCAGGTGATCCAAAAGCAGAAATCAGTTGTAACACTTCAGAGCACAAGCCTGAGTGATCGCGCCTCACTAAACCTCCTCCTCCTTCTCCATCTTCAAGCGTTTCTCTCCGAGTGCACCTGATTTCAACTCATTCTCTCATGCCTCACTCATCCTGGGAGGAAAGCCCACAGATTGGAGGAGACGAGGGTAAATATTTGAGTGTGTGTGTGTGCACTGTGCAGCCATCCAGTTGCAGTTTATATCATATCTCCAGCAGACTATTTGCTGAGTAATCACAAACACAGCGTTGAACACTGAGAGCTCCACACCCTTCAGGGAGGAGGTGAAACGACCGTGATATCTGGGTGTTTTTCACACTGAGAGTCATGCTGCCACTCTTGAGCATGTCCCTCGTTGACAGGTGTGGAATATTTTCGAGGAAAATTCACTCTCCACACATGCAGTGACGCAGAACATATGCAGCGAAGGCTGTCAGCTGCAGATGGCAGCGCGAAGAAGGCCAGAAAGTGACGCCTGTAGGCCTACCCGTTATTAAAGTCATTTTCCATCCTGTTTTTATTGCATATAAATCCAGGCTGAAGACTTTTCTTTTTGCCGCTGCTTTTAATTGATATATTCATATCTCACCCTGCACTGTCACTTTTAATCATCTGTGTTATTCATACTGCTTTTAAATGATTTTTTTGAAATGCCATTTTATAATACATTTCTTAATGCTCTGAATGTCTTTCATTTTTGTAAATCACTTTGAATTGCCTTGTGTTGAAAGGTGCTGTATAAATAAACTTGCCTTGCCTTACAAGAAGAAACATTAAAAACACTAAAACTACAAGACCTGGTTGACTATAAAACTATCCAAATGATGTTCAAGGCCGCAAATCAATAATTGCCTCGTTATGTCCAGGGACTTTTCACACGTTGAGAGGAAACTGGGCAGTGGTGGCGAAGTCGATAGGGACTTGGCTTGGCAACTGGAAGGTCACCAGTTCAAGTCCCGGCAAGACCAAGTGCTGCCGAGGTGTCCCTGAGCAAGGCACCGTTCCCTACGGACTGGCTCCCGGGCGCCGTTCAAAATGGCAGCACACTGCTCCTAACACTAGGATGGGTCAAATGCAGAGAAACAATTTCCCCACGGGGATTAATAAAGTATATCAAAAATCAATATATCAAACTGCATTTTCAAAAAACATCTATACGAACAAATTCCAAACTTCATTGCATCACAACAGAAAGGTGTTAATCTGTAATGAGAAGCTGAAATACTGTGCAACTTTAAACTAAAACAATTATTTACAAACCAAATCCTGAATGGTTCTGAGCAGGACCTGCAAAATCATTGTTATTTCTTGTCGTTGTAAAAGTTATTTGCTTTTGTACAAAGGAATGATTTGTTAAAACAACGAATCGAATATCACGAATGACGATGACTTGAACTTTTATTTTCATGAACAATGTACGCTAGAGGAGGACCAGAACAGTTTGTAAGCTTCTTCTTGCCCCTTTTGAAAAGGACAGAGCCTATTTGAGAATTATTTTGTATTTTTAT